>NC_077228.1:483224323-483494323 GCF_027887165.1 Monodelphis domestica
TATTGAACTGAAGGGAGTTGGCAGGCATATTTCTATCCTAAGTGAGATATAACACTTATACTTGTCCTACTACCACAGAAGACTTCAAATGAGCTGGACTATTAGAGGATTTGAAATTGGAGCCCAGTCCAAAGTGGATGGAGTAGATAGATTGAAAAAAAAAAAGAAGGGCTTCTGTGACATTGGCCAGGGCTAAAGAAAGGATGTCATCAGGTAACAGAGAGCAGTGGTCTGTCTCTGTTCTCCCACTGATGATTCAGTAATAGATAGGGTGAAGGGTAGGGTGAGAGAATTATAGCATAGAAAAATGACTTCTCTAAAGGAAGTCTCATCTAATTGAACAAAACTTCTGGATATTTATTATATTAGGTGGAAGGCCCTGGACTAGATGAAGCAAAACTGACCTGGGTCAATTTTTAAGGGTTCAGGCTACCATTTGCTTTTCCCCTTACTTTTCCTCCACAGACTAATCTTTTAAATAATCCCAAGAATGAAGGGTGATGACAAGTGGACAGCCAGAGTGTTCCACTGGTACCTTCACAAATTCAGAAGAAAGAGAGGAAGATCTCTAGCATGTTGAGGAAAATTTATGTGGAATAGTCACAATAAGAGCAGGCAAGGATAGAATTCAGGAGTTGATAAAATCAGGAATCCATTTGAGCACTTGCATAATAAGGAAAACACTCCTAATAACTAGAGCTACCACAAAGTAGAAAGGGTTGATGCTGAAAGTAGCTCTAAGGGGTTGGGAAAAGGGATGTCTTCAGGAGGAGGTAGATTAACCATTTTAGTGCCAAGGATACTGTAGAAGGAATTACATTTCAAATATAGTGAGGGTTAGACTAGAAGTTTCTTGAGTGAGCCCCTTTCAACTCTGAGATTCTTTAATTCTTTGATGCTGTAGATTTCATCCAAACTCATTGCCCCCAAATCTATTCTATTTTCTGGGATTATTGCGAATGAGATATAATTTCTTCACTATTAGCCAGACTTTCTATGTCAGTCACCTTTGATAACTAGGCTTCAGGATGCTGCTTTAAGTGACCATTGTGCCATTTTTACCTGGAGGTAAGAGAGAGAAGAAGGAAAAAGAAGAGGCATAGTGGTATAACGGGGAAAGCACTGGCCATGGAATCCAAGGACCTCTGTTCAAATCTCTCTTCTGATGCTGAATGCCAAAGTGGGCTAGTTATTAAACCTCCAGGTTCTGAGTTTCTTCACTTGCAAATTCAGTGGGTTGGATTAGATGACCCAGATTCCTTTTTCAGTCCTATATCTCTAGGATTAATCAATCAACTGGCATTTATTAAATGCCTACTAAGTGCCCAGAAACTATCCTAAGGACACAAAAACAAAACTGAAATAGTCCATACTTTCAAGGGGTTTATATTCATTAGGATGTAATGCCAACATAGCTATGTAATAATGATAATAATAGTGAACATTTATAAAGAACTCTGTGCCAAGCACTGTGATAAGTACTTTATAATTATTATTTCATTTGATCCTCACAACAATCCTAGGAGGTAGGTGCTGCTATTATCCCTATTTTACCGATGAAGAAACTGAGGCAAATGGAGATGAAGTGACTTGTCCAGGATCACAGAGTAAGAATCTGAGACTAGATTTTAATTTAGGTCTCCTTGACTTTAGTTCCATCAACACCTCACTCAAAATAAGGTAATTTGAGAAGAGAATGCACTAATAGCTAGGGCAACCAGGAAAGATTTTATATAAAAGATTCTTGAGCTGAATTTTGAAAGAAAACCAGTCATTCTAAGAGGAAGAGAGATGAGGAGGCAGAATATTTCAGGCATGGGCAACAGCGAGGCATGGGGTAATGAAATGGAGTGAGAGCACAAATAGGCCAGGAGTGCAGAGTGCTTGGAGAAGAATAATGCATAAGAAAAGTGGTATGGTAGGAAGGGCTGGGTTGTTAAGAGCTTTAAATGCCAGAGAGAATTTATATTTGATCCTAGAGGCAACAGGGAGCCATTAGGATTTATTAAGTAGGGAGATGACATGGTCAGACCTGTACTTTAGGAAAAGCACTACAGCTAAAGGATAAATGTGACTCTTGGAAGCCTAAAACCTTGCAAATCAGTCCAGGGTTCCTCCCATAATTAGGAAGGTTTTTGCCCGAGGTCCAAGACAGTGGGTGTGGAGGGAATATAAAGTGGTAGGATCAGCTGAGAAGACTGGAGGATAAGCGGACTGAAGGCAATATCGAACCTAAAATCTTCGATCGCCTCGGGTCCCAGAGGAGGGGCTAGGAAAGGGCTGTGGACCAGAGCACACAACTTTGGATGCCTTGTGACTTTTTTCTGCCTTTGGCTGCTGATCTGCCTGGTGCAGTCCTAAAGGGGGTCCAAAGATAAGGCTCATTCACCCTTACTTTCCCTGATACCCAGCCCGACCTGGGGCGAGGCAAAGGTAAGCCCCAGACAGAGGTGTTTTTTATAGATTCATTTTATAGATTCATTTCTTTCTAGTCTCCAGGAAAGCATGAATACAATTGTATTTCTTAAAAGAGGAATCTTTTTGGTTTCAAGGACTCACTTATGGAAGAAGTCTTTCACAGCTGTGTTCCTAAGCCCTGGGGGACTGCATTAAAAATATATATCTATAAAAAGGAACACTTAAGTCCCTCTTTGCACACCCGCCTCCATGTTGCACCCTGAGTGACTGTCTACCTTACCTACCCTCAGTCCCAGTTCTGACAGTATCTTTTGCCCCTCCCTTCGCCCACTCCGAGGGGGCACCTCAGGGAATGAATGAACCAAAGAACGGTGCCATTTCAGATCTGGAAGGGAGCTTCGGGACCTGGAGTCAGGCGCAGCTTTTCTCGGAACTTGGCAGAGTTCAACCAGCGTGCTAATAAAGGTTACCTTTAGGCAATGACTGGGAGTGGGCGGGGGATGGGGGTCGAGGTGTTCCCCAGTCTCCTCCTTCCTTATGTGGCCGCCAGAGGCCGCTGCTACCCTGTCCCCGTCGACCGCCCCCTCGCAGACGCTGTCCCCGCTGTCCCTGCTGTCCCGGCTGGGGCTCTAGCGGCTTAGTGGGGCTCGGCCGCGCTGCTCTGGGTTTCCCTGCGCTGCGTTCTCTTGCGCTGCGCCAGGTGCTGTCCCAGGAGTAGTAGAAGGCGGCTGGCGGCTGGTGCAGGGCTAGGGGAGGGGAGGCGGCCCGCCGCGGACAGATACGCAGCGACTGCGCGCTTTTTAGCCTTTCGGGGCTAGAGAAGCACAGAGAGAGGGAGCTGAGCCGAGCTCCGCAGCGCTGGGCTGGGCCGTGCCCCGAGCTCCCCGGCGCCCTGGGAGCGGCACCCTCGAAGAAAGCCTGGCTGGAGCCCAGCCGCTCCGAGAGCGCAGCAACTTGGTGACGGAGATCCAGGGGCTCTGGATAGTGCCCGACCGAAGAAAGCCTGCCAGTGCAGCGACTGCAAGGCGGCAACGGCCCGGTCGCGGCTACACGCTCTCAGGTCCTTGGTCCTCGAGTGTAGGAGCAGGGGCGACCTCTGTTTCGGTGAGCAGAAGCGGCAGCAGGTACGAGAGACGAGGAAGCCCCAGGTGTCGACATCTGGGAGGGTGTCCAGAGGGGCCCGGACTAAGAGGGGGAGGGGAAAGTGGAGGGAGTCTTGGCCCGTGAGCTAGGAGGGTACCCGATGTCTCCATACTTGGACCCTAATTTCTTCTGTAAGGTAGTGCACTGCTAGTGATGATGTGTGCAAATGAGAGAGAGGAGAGGAGGGTCTCGACCCTTCCAGAACCTCGGTGATGGTTTGGTGCCATAAGGATCACTCCTCGGAGACAGGAGGGGAAACTGAGGCAGAAGTAGACACCAAACCTTTTGATGTCATAGTGGAAACAGACCCCAAGGAGAACCCACTCTCTCCAGTTGTTAATGAGAGCGGATGGGCAAGGGAAGACTGTTGTAAAAGGCCTCCATCGAGGGCACCAATATCTCATTCCAACATCCTTCCCTCAATGTATACACAGCTCTCTACCTGGTAGTCCTTTGAAGCCGGGAGAGTTTATGAGAATTGGGGGATGGGCCAGCAGAGAAGAGGAGAATAGAAGATAATCAAAATAAAAGTACTTGGGGGGGGGGGGGTGAGGTGGCCAGATCCTGGCTGAGTGGCCTTTCTGCTCTACAGAGCTCCACCTACCTCTCAAACTGTGTGGATGTTAACTCCTTGGTAAAATGGTCCCCCAAAAGGTCTAGAGGACCAGATCATATAAGGTCTCTGATCCTCAGAGTAGAATCCCAATAGTTATTCTTTCACTTAAGAGACCCCTTCTACACCAGAGAGAGAGAGAGAGGTAAAATGGTCCCCAAAAAGGAATTCCCTATTCTTAGCAACCTTTCTCTTCCCTTCCTTCAAAATACTTTATATGCTTCCTACTGGGGGTAAAGTGAAGTCTGATCAGCAAGGTCACTGACTCCATCCACTCACTGCTTAAGGTGGAACTGGGAACTAATACCAGCCCCTTTTTTGTGGTCCTGAAAGTCATCTTTATCTGATATATAATACTTAATATCATGGTTTTAAGTCTTCTCACCCAGTCTCTTTCTCTCTCTCTCTCTCTCTCTCTCTCTCTCTCTCTCTCTCTCTCTCTCTCTCTCTCTCTCTCTGGTGTAGAAGGGGTCTCTTAAGTGAAAGAATAACTATTGGGGTTCTACTCTGAGGATCAGAGACCTTGTATGATCTGGTCCTCTAGAATAGATAGGGATATATTGACAGTAGAATTGGGATTACCTCAATTTTTCCTTCAAAGAGAAACTGAGCAGGGATTCTACAAGGGACAAGGACTGGGATGGACAGGGAATTAGGGTAGTTGGGGCAGGTTCTTGAAGGGGAAAGTCTCAATTCCTCTACCTGTTTCCTGTAAGAAGAGGGCCAGGTGTGTTCTGCTCCTTGACTCTATTTATGTCCCTCTATTGCTACAAGAATTGTTTGTTACCCAGCCAGTCCCAACCTTTTCTATGCCCTCATTCCTGTGGAATACAACCCTCTTCACCCTAGGGTAGGCACCAAGAGTTCTTTAGCCCCTTGTCCCTAGTTCTCCCATCCATTGGGGGGGGGGGATTTATAGAGGAGATGACCTCAGATAAGCATCAAGCATTTGACTTTGAGGAAAGAGGAAACACATACCCTTTCAGAGTAAAGGAAAGAAGCAGGAATGTTTTGGGGCCTCTGGAAATTTTGCCCAGGGATTGCCTGATTAACTTTAGTATCTAACACCCCAATTCCACAAGTATCTTCCCCTTTTCTCCTTGTCCTTTAACATTAAACTCAACTCTCTCTTTCTCGGTCTCTGTCTTTCTGTCCCTCTCTCCCCCCTTTCTCTACCCAGAGACCCCAATGTTTTCTCTTACTCACCCTGGTGGAGACAGTTTGAGTCCAGTGCATGTAACGGCAGTAGCTGGGAGCCCAGTAAGAGGTGAGTCAGAGGGAGAGGGGCCAAATTCAAGGGAGGTAGCCAAGACTTTGTAGAAAGAAGGAAGGAAACATTCTGACTCCACCTTTTTTGTGGTCTCCAGCCTCCATCTTGAATTCTGAAGGACTATTTTCCCCATTTCTCTCCTATGGTTTGAGTAGCAGCACCCCCCCCCCCCATTCCCTACCCCATTCTGTGAGTTCCTTTGGGTTCTCTCTAGTTCCAGTCCCCTTCAGTGGTATATTTGGGATCTCTATCCTGGTTGGGATTGAAAGAGGAAGAAGTGAGTT
This sequence comes from Monodelphis domestica, assembly GCF_027887165.1. Lineage (NCBI taxonomy): Eukaryota > Metazoa > Chordata > Mammalia > Didelphimorphia > Didelphidae > Monodelphis > Monodelphis domestica. Next base: position 483,230,052 of record NC_077228.1, read on the forward strand.
GTACCCTTGTTTTATTCCCACATGTTTTGTGTCTGTTTTTTTTCAGAATGAGTGACAGGGACTGCCGGAGCTCAAGCACAGGGGTCTGTCTTTTGGTGCTCTGCCTGATCCCACTGTGGGCACGGCTGGCATTTGCTTCATCATATCCTCGGATTCACACAGGTTTTTTCTTTTTTGGGGGGGGGGCATGAACATGAGGAATGTGCTTTCAAAAGATGGGGGAACTCTTGGAGAGCTTTGCAACTGAGATGAGGAGGAGAACCCTCTGATTGGCTAACATGATCTTGGACCCAGCCTCAGAGGAATGGAGAAAGACTAGAGAGGGAGGCACTAGTCATCCTAAACAGATGCCAGACTTAGTGGATAGATAGATCACTTGGGGTTGATTCTCATCCCATGCTTAAGAAAAGAACACAAAGTTCAGGGCATTCCATAGACCCCAGGAAAGAAATCCAATTTCTCCAAACTAGTCCCACCCTGGAGAAAAATCAGAAGAGAGACTTGAACCAGGGAGAGTGGGGATTCAAGGGTTAAGTCTGGACCTCTGTCCTAATTCTGTGGTTTTCCTTCTGGAATAGTCAAAGCCTATGTAATCGGATAATCCTCCCCACTCAATTATAAGTCCTCTAGTCCTCTCTCTTCCCCCACATTAGGAAGGCAAGATGGGGAGGGCTTGTAGGCTCATTCTCTTTGGCCTGGGTGGGTAGGGCTCTTTTGAAGTATCAGTCTCAGTTTTAGGACAAGTACTCCTTCATAAGAGACTGGGAATATCCTGAAACACAGGGAGGATTTCTACTACCTTTTAATGGAATTAATTTTTTTCTTTTTAAACCCATATCTTCCATCTTAGAATGAATACTGTGTATTAGTTCCAAGGCAGAAGAATGGTAAGGGCTAGGCAATGGGGGTTGAGTGACTTACCCAGGGTCACACAGCTAGGAAGTGTCTGGATTTGAATCCAGGTCCCCCTGACTCTAGGCTTGGTGCTCTATCCACTGAGTCACCTAGCTGCCCCTAGAAATCATTTTCAAAATATTCTCTGCCCTGCGAGGAGGGGAGCTACATGTCAGGAGATGTTTTACATGGCTCTGTGGGAAAGAAGAGTACTAGAGCATCCTGGCTAACATTTATTCTTCTAGTGAATGTGGAGTCTGGCACCTGTGAAGTGATTGCTGCGCATCGATGCTGCAACCGCAACCGAATTGAGGAGCGTTCTCAGACAGTCAAATGCTCCTGCTTCCCAGGCCAGGTAGCAGGGACCACTAGGGCAAAGCCCTCCTGTGTGGATGGTGAGTGGCTGGGGACATGGTTTAGGTCAGGGGTGGAGGTGGGGGGAGGCAGGTGGCAAGACCCCTGAGAACAGCAGGAAACATGAAAAATTCCAATATTGTTTCTGGCATTGGGAGGTGAAAGTTCTCTTTCCTGCTTCTGGTTCCATCGTCCAGAAGAGAGATTATTGTTGTAATGATGACTGACAATGCTGATGATTATAAGAAGAAGAATTCTTTTCATGCACATAGCACAAAAGCATTATTATTCCTGCCAGATGAGAAGAGCTTTTTTTTTTTAAACTTCCATCTTAGAATCAATATTGTATATTGGTTCCAAGGCAGAAGAGTAGTAAAGGCTAGGCAATGGGGGTCAAGTGACTGGCCCAGGATCACACAGCTGGGAAGTGTCTGAGGCCAGATTTAAATCTAGAACTCCAGTCTCTAGCTCGATCTTAATTCACTGAGCTACCCAGCAGTCCCCAAAGAGCCTTTCTTACACACTTCCCCCTTCACATTTTTACCTTCTCACACCATCTTGAACTCTTTTCCCCACCTTTTTATACACTTGCTTCTTATACTCTTCTCTCACAATATACCCTCACATCCATGTCTTGGATGCCCACCATCACAAATGTACATAATCTCTTACCCTCAGGTCAGCTAAGAGGTGAAGTGGATAGAGCTTTGGGCCTGGAGTCAAGAAGACTTAAGTTTATTTTGATTTCACACATATCCTAGCTGTGTGACCCTGGGCAAGTCACTTCACCTTATTTGCCTCGGTTTCCTCATCTGTCAAATGAGCTGGAGAGTAAATGGCAAACCACTCTGGTATCTTTGCCAAGAAAACCCCAAATGGGGTTACAAAGACTCAGATATGACTGAAATGACTGAACAATGATAAATCATACCCTCACCTTCTTATGAACACAGAGATCAAGATCTTTTTCCTCTTTCCCCTTTCTCCCTTTTTCTCTTTTGCTCTCTCTTCTTTCTTCCCCCTCTTCTCTTCTCTTCTCTTCTCTTCTCTTCTCTTCTCTTCTCTTCTCTTCTCTTCTCTTCTCTTCTCTTCTCTTCTCTTCTCTTCTCTTCTCTTCTCTTCTCTTCTCTTCTCTTCTCTTCTCTTCTCTTCTCTTCTCTTCTCTTCTCTTCTCTTCTCTCTCTTCACAAACACATTCCTACACAGTCACATCTCTCTCCCTCTTTTTTTGTATCTTTCTCTGCCTCCCTCTCCTTTTTTCTCCCTTCCTCCCTCCTTCCCTCTCTCTTTCTCTCATCCTTACACTGTCAACACTCCAATGTTTACTTTCTCACAAACTTGCTCTGGCACACTTATACACACAAGGCAGCAACTACTTCATTTTTGTCTTTGCATCTTTAGAGTCTAGCAGTGACTGGCGCATGGCAGGCTCTTAGTACTTATTCCTTGCCCATTCCCCTATCTGTTAACCCTCTTGTATATTCATGAACTTATCACGTGTGTTCCTTCAACCCCCCTGACACTTTTGCACACACACGCACACACACAGTCTTATTGCCACAGGAAAGGGCTAAGTGAAAGATCCTGCCTTCACACTGGTGACATGGTTGAACTTAGGAATTGCCACAGTGATGGACTGCTCCTGTTTCCTGCCCTTACTTGGCCTGGGCTGTCCTTGCAGCGACAGAGGGATTACTTGGGCTTGAAGTTCCTGTGGGAGCACCACTAACTAGGCTTCAGTCCAGGAGGTGTCCCTTTTTGCTGCAACCCTCTTAGAAATGGAGATGAGGGATGGCACTGGGAGAGGGACATGTGCTGGGCTCGGGGCTCTGCTTCCCTCTCAAGGAAGCCCATATCCCAGGGGATTTGTGGATGAAGGCTTCTCTCATGGTCCTCTCCAGCAGCAGAGGGATGGACCTATGCTCTCTCTGTGCTGACTCCTTATCACTGTCCATTCCCACAGCCTCCATCGTCCTGCAGAAGTGGTGGTGTCAAATGCAGCCCTGTTTGCCTGAGGAAGAGTGCAAGGTGCTCCCAGACCTGTCTGGATGGAGCTGTAGCAGTGGGAACAGGGTCAAAACCACCAAGGTACCTGGGAATGGATCCCTCATCCCCTGCCCATTCAAGGAAGAAAGGAAAGGAGGGGGACATTCCTGGGAGTATCTTGAGGAGGGAGGCCAACCAATGGCATGCATCCAAGCCATGGGGATGAATCCATGGAGGTGCCCTAGGTCCTGGGTCTGATTTGATTCTGGGAACAACACAAGACCTGGATTTTAATCTTATTTCTACACCTCACGTTCTGGGTATCCCTGGCAAGTTCCTTCCCCTTTTATGTATCCTCCCTCTGTCCAGGGTGAGAGAGAAATGATAGAAACCCATCCTGAAGCCTCACTGAAATAGAAAGAAGTCAATTGATCATCCAAGAATCAATGAAATAATATAGGATGGGGGCACTTGGTGGCTCAGTGGATTGAAAGTGAGCTAGGGACTGGAGATCCTGGATTTGAATCTGACTTCAGACACTTCCTAGCTGTGTGATCCTAGACTAGTCACTTAACCCCCATTGCCCAGCCCTTACCACTCTTCTGCCTTGAAACCAATACACAGTATTGATTCTAAGAAGGTAAGGGTTAAAAAAAATTGCATGGGATAATATCGGAGACCCCCCCACTTTCCCAGAATTCCTGGGATAGTAGCCTTCCTGCCCACCCACCCACCCTGGTGGATCTGGGGCTCCACTCATCCTAGTTCTCCCTCTAGCCCCCTACCCACTTCTCTCTGGTTTGACAGCTCTGCTGTGGTACAGCCTGACACGATTATTATTTTCATGGTTTGCTGCCTGCCCCACAGAACAAGGGGTAATTAAAATTTTATCAAACTCATTAGCAATTCCATGTGTGCCTTGCTTAATCAGTCACATCATTCTCTCATCACCATTTATACAGGCGAGCGCGGCTTCATCTCTCTACGCCGGAGCTAGGCTGCTCCCTGCCTCTGCCCCCTCTGATGCCTAAATCCAAAAATGATTGTAAAAAGACAGAGAGAGGGAGGCTTTGTAAAGCAGCCTTAAGAGGCTGCAGAGCTGTGAGAAGGAGGATGCCAGGAGGCTCTTCTCCGTCTCCACAGAGACTGAAACAAAGCCATGGGGGCTCAAACTGGAGCAGTAGAGACCCTGCTTAGCTACAAAGCACCCCTTGTTTGCCAACTGGAAGAGGGACTATGTTGTACCGTAGAGCATGCTGTATATGGGGTCAGGAAAACCTGGGTTCATATATGTCTGGGTTAGTAGTGTGACCATAGTCAGATCACTTAAACACCACATGCCTCACTTTCCTCATTCCTTCTTCCCAGAGTAAGGAGACTCCAACGAGTAAATATTGGTGGTTGTTGTGGTTAAGTCCTTTTGGTCATGTCTGGCAAAGATGCTGGAGTGGTTGGCCATTTCCTTCTCCAGCTCATTTTACAGATGAAGAAACTGAGATAAACAGAGTTAAGTGACTTGTCTAGGGTCATACAGCTAAAAAGTGTCTGAGGTCACTTTTGAACTCAGTTATTTCTGACTCCAAGTCTAGCACTCTACCCACTGTGCCACCTAGCTGCTAAAAATGTTGGTAGTGCTTCAAAGCATATACACACATGTATACATATGCATATACATATATACATATAATGGACGTGTGTAGTATGTACATCAGCTATTATAATTATTTGCAAGTGAGAGATTGGCTGTGGAATCTTCTTGGGATCTTTAAGAATAAAGGAGGCAGAGTAGCTAAGTGTCTTAGTGGATAGGTGTAGAGATAGCAGATGCTGGGTAGAGAGAGGCTAGTTAATTGTGTCGGCATCATGCCTACCGCATGGGGAGCTGCAGTGGGGACCCCTAGTTTCATTTCCTTATGCCTGGGCTTATTCTGCTCCTCTCTGCTCAGCATGGCCAAAGTCATGAATCAGAGGAAAGAGTCAAAAGATCTCTGGAAGGTCTTTTCACTGAGCAGACCATGGAGGGTGGCGAGGGTGGTCTTGGACTTACACATACCCAATTCCTCATCCTACTTTTCAGGTCACACGATAGCCCTTGGGGATACAGTCCAGGCTGGACAGGAACAATGGAACCATGAGCCAAAGGAGGCTTGAGAGGAAACAGGGTCCTAGAAGATGGGAATGACTGAAAGCTCTTGGGTGGGCTTGCCTCATCAGAATTGCAAGGCAATGTTCTCTGGTGGACCGGAACATCATTGCGATGCCCTCCTTCCTGGGGGCATTTCCACTAAGCAAGCAACAAGTGTTTCTGAAGTATCCTCTGTGGAGAGCACTGGGCTAAGTGAAGACATCGAGGACATAATTCCTGTCCTGAGGGAGCCTACAGTCTAAATGGAGACACCACACACACACATGAAACCATAGGGGACGAGTGAACACTAGAGAGATTTCTTGTTTTTGAGGCTGCTGGGGAATAGAGGAAGCCAGGAAATGAGATTCTCTATCTTTTAGGTTTCTCCCTTTCCCTGGGCTTATGGGGGCAAACTAGAGGAATCACATCCATGGTTCCCAATTGGATCTAATGTCCTCAGGAAGCCACTGATGTTCCTCTCTTATCACAAGTTGGCGATGGCCTCATCTCATTTGGATGCACAAGAGACACGTGGGAGGATGTGAAGTTGCAATGTCTCAGTGGAGTTTGTACAGTGGGGTTGTTTCATAGAATTCAGGAGTGGGACCTTAACAGAGCCTCCTTAATAGAGGAAAGGGTCACACCACTGGTTTTTCCATCTCTCTGAAGCTATTGCCTTCTATTCATCCTAGCTGGAACAATTTTGAGGAATGGGCTGTTTAAACAAGGGGTGCTTGTTATGTGGATCTTTTCCTAAGTAGAGGAGCCTGATGTGCCCTCAGAGAAGGGAGGGAAATAGGAGTGGGGGGTTCTCTCGGGGAGGTCAGAGTAGAGTTGCTGTCAAGTTGGATTTCTGTTGTCCCCCATGTCCAGGAATCCCCTACTAGGGGCTGGCTACCCTCTCCAAATCTAACTGCACAGTCTCAGAATACTGGGTAGCTCTCAACTTCAGTCCCTGAAAAGTCCAAAGCATCTAATTGGAAGGTCATCTGTGTCCAGATGCTCAGTTGCATTTTGGGTGAATGCTGCTGTATTACTTCCAACCTTCCCCTGTCCTTAGGAAGACAGAAGTGAGGTTCGTGTCTTCTGCCTGCCATAGTCAAGCTGGTAGAGATGGTATAGACTCCCAGAGTTCAGAGTTGGAAGGACCTTTAGAGATAATCTTCCCCTTGTTTTATAAAGGAATAAACAACTCAGGGCCAGAGAAGCAAAACAAATTTCTCTAGGTTGAATAGAGAATATGGAACCCATATTTCCTGAAACTACTCCTTTTCCCTCTACACCACATGTCCCCAAAGTTAGAATCAAGAGGGTCCAAGAATGGGATAGAGTCTTTGTGGGAGCAGGCTTGAGGGTACTGGGAGTACCGGAGGAGACACTGGTGATTGGATAGATGAGAAGGAAATAAAAACTCTTTTGTTGAGGAAGATCTCTGGGCCATGATCACCCCTAAGTGATCCTAGATATAAAAATGATGATAACTCAGGTTTGGAAAGAAAGGGTTGTTGGGATGGAAGGAGCCAGAAGGCTGAATGTTGATTCAACCATAACTGGTAAACCTTCAAGGAATTACAAAATGTCAGAATGAATCTCAGAGGTCATCTTGACCAAGTCATACCTGAATAGACATTCTCTTTTCACTTCCCCAACAAGTGGTTGTCTGGTCTCAAGTTGAAGACCTCCAGGTATGGGGAATCCAACAAGAAAGAGGGAGTTCTCCAGGCAGGTAAGGAAATGCCTGGGCTCCCCTAACCCTATCCTAGTCCCAATGTCTTCCTCAGGAGAGCACATACCTACCTGATACTCAATGCTGCTCTGTCCTATCCTGTAACTATTACCTCCGGTCTCCAACCCCCTCCTCCACTCCAACCTGCTCCACAGTTTGTTATCTTCATATTTTTGTAACTGGGTATTTAATCTCAGCTTCTCATTTGACTGTAAATACCAGATTCTGAAATATTAAATTCATTTTAATCTCTGCAAATGCTGGGGTCAAGAGGTGGGTGTAGGGGGGAGGAACAGAGACAAAAGATTTACTATCTCTTCCTGCAGGACCTGGGAACTGATTTATTCTCCCTTGAAGCAAAGAAATAGTTTAGATAACCTATGGAAGGCCTGGCCACCTTTGCATCAAGATAATGTCCTCTCCCTGTCCTTTAGAGTAATAGGAATCTAAGCATCAGACCTGAATTTTTATTTATTTTTTTATGACTGAGAGATTGGTGAGTGAATAATTTAGAATAAGACCAAGAAAGTTCTAGGACGAGTTGGCCAATGAGATATTGTGTCAGAACTCCTGGATGGTGAAGCAGAAAGATTCTCACCTCCTAGGGCCAAGACTAGGAATAAAGGATAGAGTCCCAGCCCCACACACAATTTTCCCTTACCATCTCCAACTATTTAGCTCAAGGAAGGATGCTGGCTACTCCTGAACAATTGCCCATCCAGCAATCACTATGTCCACAGGTAAGAGGGTCATGATCTAGAGAATGAGGTTGAAATAATGAGGATGGTGCCCTAGAAGTCTTCACTACTCAACTATAAAATCATGGCTGAGCCTAGCAGTCAATCTGTTGGAAATATAGTATAGGGAACACTCCTGACTAATCCCAAATGTCCCCTCTTTTTCAGAGGTATGAATAGGAATTTTTTTCACCTGGGGGCAAAATGGTGGTGGGATGGGAATAAGATGACTGCAGATGCCAGGAGGAGGAGAGAGTTTGTTGGATCTTCCTCCTGCCTCAACCTCTGCTAGTTGAAATGGCAGCCCCACTGACCTCTTGGGTCTCACCTTTCTCCCAATCCTCTTATTGGATGGAGTAGGGCTGAACCATGAGGCGTGACATGTGGAAGATGTTTTCTGGGACAAAGCCTGGTCTCAAGCCCTAAATATCCATCTGTTTCCCACCCCACCTCGCCCACCTCCTTCAGGTCCTCATTACTCAACACTCTCCCTTCCATTAGCCCAGATTTGTTCATTCTATTCCCTTGGTTGTTTCCTTTCTCCTTTTTCTTCCTTCCACCATGTTTATCTCCTTCATTGGTGAGGATGAGGAGCTGGGGTAGGGACCTGATTCTAGGAGAGTGCTCTAGAAATAATCAGACCTCACTATGCAACCTTCCCTTCTTCCTCTTTAGTAAGTAGTTGCGATCACTTATTTATTTATTTTACCAGTGTTGACAACAGCTTAGAAATGCTAATGTTTTTCCCTTGGGTGGGGGGATTCTTGAGGCCCTCCGCAGCACTGGATAGGGCTCTTAGGTTCCCTGCCAGCTGTGCAGGGAGCATCCAGGTCAAAAGAAGGTTCCATCCTCTGGGGACCAGCTGGGTGATTCGGATTTGCTGCCTGGCAGCTTAATTAAGGTCTGTGAGTTACATGCTAATTGGTGGCCCCAAATAATTCCCAGAGTTGGGGGCACCGAGAACTCTCGCTGTACTCTGGAGTCCTGTCTGCGAACACACATCCAGGGCTTGGCAGAGAGCGGGCTCCAGGCAGGGAAGAATATGAATAAGCTTTCTCCTTGAGTCACCCAGCCCACCGAGCTCAGGGACAAAGGGAGAGAAATGAGAAGCAATTAGGAGATGGAGAGAGATGAACTGATACAGTTAGGGAGAAAGAGGGCGGAGGGATTATTTGGAACAATTATCAGGTGTTCAGAACGCTGGGGAATACTTCAGTTCCCCGAATCTATTGAATTATGGTCCTTCGTGGGGGTGGGGAGCACAAAGCAGAGTGGGAGGAGCCTCTGGAGTGGTTTATTTAAAGACTAGCCTTCTCTGATTGAGGGACACGGAGAAGCTGATACTTCCATCAAACCCTCCTCATTAAATCGGCGCAAACGAGACCTTCGCAGTAATCAATATGGTTAAATGATGAATTTGAATTTATTTCCTGCGCCATCCTCCTGCATCTTTCCAGATTTATTGAGACTGGTCCGGCACTAACTCCATTCCCATTGATCCTTTAAAATGCCCCTAATGAGGTTTAACAACCACAAGAAACACAGAGAGCCTCGGAGAAAGAGAGACATGGAGACAGTGAGGATTCGAGGAGAAATAGTCCCTCCCGCCACAATTGAAGGGACTCCTCTTGTAGCGCGCATCTCTATTTGAATTTTAAAAATAGCTATAGGTGTAAATGCTGGTGAATATTTCCTCTTCTCTGCTGCCGATTGTGTATTTCTACAAAGGGCTGATTCTTGGTATGTGTGTGTTTGCAGATCTCTCTGTACACAAGGACTACACACACAGCTTCGCCCCCTTTGCTTGTGGGCCATCGTCAGGGGACGGTGAAGCACCTACTAAAGAGAGGAGAGTTTGTCTTCCTTTCCTCCTGTGTGGAGGAGCAGCTGGTTTCTGATTTCTTTGGCTTTTAATGAATTTTCAGAATTGACCTTGAAGAAATCTCCAGTCTAAAAGAAAATAATGAAAAAAATGTAGAAATGAAACACTTTCAGACCACAGAGTATACTATAAAGCAATAATCAGCAGAACTATTTGGTGGTGGTTCACCTAGTTTGTTCAGTGGTTAGAGAGTCAGTCTTGGAGTCTGGAGATCCTAGGTTCCAATCTGGTCTCAGACATTTCCAAGCTATGTGACCCTGAGCAAGTCACTTAACCCCCACTGCCTAGCCCTTACCACTCTTCTACCTTAGAGCCAATACACAGTATTGGTTCCAAGACGGAAGGTAAGGGCTTAAAAAAAATAATAAGGGGGGCAGCTGGGTGGGTCAGTGGATTGAGAGCCAGGCCCAAACATGGGAGGTCCTGGGTTCAAATCTGCCCTCAAACACTTCCTAGCTGGGTGACCTTGGGCAATCACTTAACCCCAATTGCCTAGCATTTACTGCTCTTTAGCCTTGGAACCCACACTTGTATTAATTCTAGTACAGAAGGCAAGGGTTAAACATTTTTTCTTTGGAGGAATAGAAGAATAGATTTGGGGAACAGATTAGATAAGGGAGAATCCAAAACAATTGAACTCAATAATCTGGTCCTTAGAGATCTGAGAACATAAATCACTTGGGTTAGAATGCACTATTTGATAAGAATTATTGGGAAAACTTGAAATAGGTTTGTCAGAAATTAGGTTTAGATAAATATCTTATATCATATACTACTTATTGTGTTCAATATAGGTGAGGTAAAAACAAAAAAAGAGCAGTAACATTTTTAAAAAAGAGTTGGCTGAAAGCAGATTAGTAGGGGGCAACTGCCTATGGATATATGAACTGAATATTGAAGCCAATTCCATAAAAAGTTAGAATGGATCCAGGTTAGGTGTCTTTCACAACCATGGCTAAGGGGAGAATTTTAAACCATCACTCTACATTTAGGTGATGAGAATAGATAAAATAATTTCAATCACATGAAATTGAAGAGCTTTTGCACCTTGTTCTAGATGCAACTAGAACAAGAAGAGAAGTTATTGGCTGGGAAAAAATCTTTATATCAAGTATCTTTCACAAGGGTCTAATATTTGAGAAATATAGAGAATAAACCCCAAAGTACAAGCCTGCAAGCCATTTCCCAATAAGTAATTACAAAATATAAATGAACAGTTCTCAAAAGATAAATTGCAATCTATTAACAACTATTGTGAAAGATTCATCCAAATTATTTATTAGAGAAATACTAATTAAAAAGTATCTGAGTTTTCATCTCAAACTCAGAAAATTTGAATTGATGTCTAGAGAAGTGAATAGTCAAAGTTAAAATGGTTGGAGAAAGATATACATAGAAAACTACTGGTGGAGCTGTGAAATGCTTTAGCTGCTTTGGAAAACAATGCTCATTAATAATAATAATAAGGTTAATAAGGCTAATAAGGTTACTAAAATGTCTCTACCTGTTAACCTAAATATGCCTCTCTTGGGTATAAATGATGGGATTGAGGGGCCAAGAAGGAAGTTCCTATATATAACAAAATATTTATATCAATGCTTTTTTTTTTTAAACCTTATCTTCTGTCTTGGAATCAATACTGTGTATTGACTCCAAGGCAGAAGAGTGATAAGGGCTAGGCAATGGGGGTTGTGACTCACCCAGGGTCATTCAGCTGGGAAGTGTCTGAGTTCAGATTTGAACCTAGGACCTCCCATCTCTAGGCCTGGCTCTCAATCCACTGAGCTACCCAGCTGCCCCCTATAGCAATGCTTTTGTAGTAACAAAGAATTAGAAACAAAATAGATGACCATTGACTGGGAATGAGTAAGCAAATTGTGGCACATAAATCTAATTAATAATTAAAGAACTATAAGAAATGGTGACTATGGTAAATGAACATATGGGATGACATATGAACTGCTGAAAAGTGAAGAAAGCAGAACTAAGTTGATAATATTCAGAATGACTACAACAATGGAGAGAAAGATAAATGGGAATAATAAATAAACAATTGAAACTGAAGGCTCTCAGATTATAATGATCAAACATGACCCCCTGAAAGAAATAGGACAATATTCCTTTCTCCTTTCTTTGTAGAAATAGAGGACTCAAGACTGTGGAACTGCAAATTATTTCAGACATTAGTTGATATTTAGGATTTTTTTTCCTCCTTTCTTATCAGGGATGGCTTTCAGGGATTTGGAGGAAAGTGGGATATAGTGGGAAATACAGGTGATGTAAAAACAAAAGCAGTCAATAAAGTTAAAAAAAATAGCTGAAAGTGGATTAGTAGGGGTTGATTGCAAGGGTGTGTGCATATGCACAAATGTGAATTTACCTCAAATGCCTATGGATGTTAGTTTCTTTTTAATTGTTATTTTCTTTATTAATTTTTTAAGGCAGCTAGGTAGTCCAGTGGGTAGAGGGCCAGACCTGGAGTCAGGAAGACATTAGTTCATATGTAGCCTCAAACACTTAAACTAGCTGTCTGACTGTGGGTAAGTCACTTAACAGCTGTTTGCTTTGGTTTCCTCATCTGTAAAATGGGGATAATAATAGCACCTAATTTGTAAGATTATTATGAAGATCAAATGAGATAATATATATATATATATATATATATATGGTGCTCTGCACGGTGCCTGGCACAGAACTGGCGATATACAAATGTTAGCTATTATTGTTATTTAGTTTTACTGATGCTCTCCTTTATTTAATGTTATTATTTTCCAATGACTCAGCATCCATTCCCTCATACAATTTGTGACAAGGGGATCACTTTAAAAGACTGATATATATTAATTTAAGGTCACCAAGGAATTCAGCTATGTAATTCCTAAATGAAAAACTCAAGTCAGCCGTCAGCCTTTTTTGGAGTTTAATTACAATAGGAGCAAGAAAGGAATTAGAGATAGAGAGAAAGAAAAAGGGAGAGAAGGGAATAGGGCTTAAATACCCCTTCTGTTTAGGCTGGGCCAAAAGGCCCAAGCCCTTAGATAGCTGGGGCAAAGAAAAGAGATCAGTCCCTATTACTCACGTGACCAAAATGGAGAAACAGTCTCAGAGGCCCCCACCTTCAGCTTCCTTCAGAGCAAGCTTCTCCGAGTCCACCGCAATCACCCCGACCAAACTCCTCAACTCCCCCTCAAGTCTCCAGACCCTCCTATCTTTAAGGAAACCATCCAAGTTCCTCCTCTCAGTTCTCCCATCTACCAATCACTGTTCATCAATTTCCCTGTGCCAATGGAGGCTCTAGCTTAACCCAGGACCGCCCAGAGGTTTCTGGCTTTTGCACATGTCTGTTGAAGGTCATATTTTCAAATGATTAAATCTTTGATCTAGGCTGCAGCCCTTACTCAATCCTGTTAGGACTGAATAGGGTGGAGATTTATTCCAAGTATCTCCATTGTATCAATTCTAAAATCAATCATGATTCAAAGAAATTCCTGTTCTATGCTTAAGCATAGGTCAAAGTCCTTTCCATTGTTCAGCAAAGGGTTTCTGTCCTAAAGTAATCTGAAGAAGGGAAGAGAAGGAACCTCCCATGCCAATGGGGTTCCCATTCCAATAGACTATCAGTAAGAAATTTTCCAAGTATGAAATATCCCAATGGTGAAATTTCCAACATTTATAAGTCTAAGGAATTTTGAGGTTTACAAATCCTTCCTTGTAACAAAGAAATACAATTAAGCAGAACAAATCTACATATTAGCCATATCTGATAATGTTTGCCTTATTCTGTCCCTGTTGTTCACCACCTTTCTTCTCAGAGGTGGGAAGTATTAAGTTTTAAAGTCTTTCATTATTATTACTAAAATTATTACCTTCTGTCTTAGAATCAATACTGTGTATTGGTTCTAAGGTGGAAGAGTGGTAAGAGCTAGGCAATGGGGGTCAAGTGACTTGCCCAGGGTCACACAGCTAGAAAGTGTCTGAGGCCAAATTTGAACCCAGCACTTCCAGTTTCTAAGCCTGGCTCTCAATTCACTGAGCCACCCAGCTACCCCCTTATTATTGTTGTTGTTGTTATTATTATTTTTATTTGAACCTTTATCTTCTGTCTTGGAACCAATACTATGTATTGGTTCCAAGACAGAAGAGTGGTAAGGGCTAGGCAATGGGGTTCAAGTGACTTGCCCAGGGTCACACAGATAGGAAGTGTCTGAGGTCATATTTGAACCCAGGACCTCCCATGTTTGTGCCTGGCTCTCAATCTACTGAGCCACCTAGCTGCCCTCCTTATTATTTTTCTTAATGTTATTGTGATCATCATATAAAATGTTCTCCTGGATTTCCTACCTCCTTCTGAATCAGTTGATATGTCTATTCAAGTTTATATCTCTTGTTCACAAGTCTAGGTAGGGAGCTGGAATACTCCTTGCTCCCTATTGCCCCTTCTAATGTTACCTTCTACCACCATCACTCATCGCTACCTTTGAGGTTCATGCGAGCTAAATCTGCTACTCAATCAAGTAGCTGTTATCTACAGTCCTCCAGGACACTTTCTTTTCTTGATGAGTTCAGTTTCTGACTTACAGTCTTTCTCTCCTTCCCAACTTCTGTTCTCATACTAGGGGCCTTCAGTGTAGACAAGCCTACTCTTTCAGACATCCTTATCTCCCAGTTCCTCAACTTGCTCATTTCCCTGCCCCTCTACCCTCCTTAGCTACACACAGAGATAGTCACACCTTTGATCCTATTGCCCACAAATGCTCCATTTCCATGTTTTTGAACTCTGAAATTATTTTATCTGATAATAATGTTATCATTCTGTCTCTCTCTTTGCCTTTCAACCCCAAACCCAGTTCTTTATCCCCACTCTCTCCTCCAGTCCCAGGGTATCATCCTTGTACTGGCTGTACCATTCCCATTCTTCCATCTTGACTCCTTAGCAAACCTGGTCAACTCAATCTTGTCCTTTTCTCTTGAGTCCCTTCCTTATCCTGTCTCTGATCTTGCTCTGCCAAGACCCATTACTAAATTGCTATCCCCATCCTCTGCCTCTGTTCCTACTCACATGATATGGGCTGAAACTAGAGAAAAACCAGGTAACTATGCTGATTAGATCCACTACAAACTTCATGTTACTTAATTTCAACTGGATTCTTGTTACTGCAAGATAATCCTTTTACACTTCCCTAATGAACTCTCTATCCCACCTTCTACAGTTTCTCTTCCAAACTTTTTCATCCCTCCTTCAGTGCCCCATGGCTTTCCCTTTCTTCACTCTTTTAATTGAGAATCTTGTCTCATATTTCATTGAAAAAATTGAGGCCACTAACTATGGGCTCCCTCTTTTTTCTTTCTCTCAACTCCCATCTCCCACATCCCTTCTTCTGCCACTATCTCTGCTTTCAACCCTGTCCCAGATGAAGAGCCAGGAGGATGGGTGGGGGGGATTCACTCTGGGCTATCACTATAGTCCATGTAGAGTAGAGCATTGGGTGGAACAGCTGGCATCCACTGACACCAGTTCCATGATTTTTGTGTTAGTGAGAATTTCAAGGAAAGGCACCATCCAGTTGGAGCCAAATTTGGTAAACTTTCTTTACAAACAGCAATGATGCATAGTAGCTAGAATTAGAAGTTATCTGAAGGACCACTAAATGGTTATTGTTCAGTGATGTCTGACTCTTCTTGCCATCATTTGGGGTTTTCTTGGCAAAGATACTGAAGTGATTTGCCATTTCTTTCTCCGGATCATTTTATAGACAAGGAAACTAAGGCATACAGGTAAAATGACTTGCTCAGGGTCAAATAGCTAGTAAGTATTTGAGGCCAGAATTGACCTCATCTCATGACTCATCTCATAAAGATGAGTCTTCCTGACTTGAGTTTCAGCACTCCACCCACTGTGCCATCTAGCTGTGGTGCTAAATAGTTACCAGGTCTCATATTTCATGAAATAATTTCCTTTTCTAAGCTTTGCCCTGCTGTTCCAAAAAATTCCCCCCAAAAACTCTTGCTTGAAAGGATGTCAAATTATCCAGTATTTTAAAGGTGTGTTTAACACCCAGTGGAGGCTAGAGATGAAGTGATTTTGCTCTTGTATTTGAAGAATAGAAGGATGGGCATCTTGTAAAATGATGACAAAAATTTGGGATTGCAGTCATGTTCACTACTCACTGTAATTTTACATTAGAAAATCACTTGAAAATGTAAATTTGTGTTTCATGCTGCATTACCTTGAGAAGAAGCCACGAGAAATATGGATGTGATTGTTGGCAAAAATCAAGACCCTGGACTTTTTTGAAAACATTTTTTTTAAAAGCCCACATGTTGGATGTAATGAAGAGTGTTTTGTGAACATTTATATGAAAACTCTATTAAATGTATGAATTCCTCTTTGCATAGTAATATAACCTAGACCTTATAATATTGAACTGCCTTATGGATTTTTCTGTCTTCTACACCATTCTCTGCCCTAAGACTAATATATTTCTAAAATGACAAAAGTCGCAGATATGAATACAAGTATGTATGAATGCAATGTAGATAAGGGTGCTGAAGGAGGCCAAATTTGCTTAGATTTTTGTTATAGAAAATAAAAAATTAAGTATTGATATTAACAAAATATTCATTTATATGCAGGCCTTTTAAACTATCCTGGACCTTATTTAGTGAGATTACTCAAGAATGTGAGTGAGAATTTTGAATACTTTAGAGGATACAATATTTTGGGACAGAAATTAAAACTCAATTTTGTATTTCTTAGATTTATTTTAATTTACATTAAAATGTAATGATAAATCAGTATATCTGACATGGGCCCATGGATTTTGTAATACATTTTGTTTTATTTTTATTAAAAAAAAACCCTTAACCTCTGTCTTAGCATCAATTTCTCAGACAAAAGAAGGGCAGGGGCTAGGCACTTTGGATTTAGTGATTTGTCCAAGGTCATACAGTTAGTAAGATTCTAAGGTTAGATTTGAACCCAAGTCCTCCCAACTCCAGGTCTGGGGCTCTGGGTCTGGCTGCTGCTTGTAATACATTATTTTAATTTTTAAAATTTATTTTAGAATATTTTCCCAGGGTTACATGATTCATGTTCTTTCCCTCTCCTCCTCCTACCCCATTCCTATAGCCAATGGACAATTTTGCTGGGTTTCCCTTTGTAATATATTTTAAAGTCAAGTTGAATATATAAATGTATCCCAAAAAGAATTTCCTCAGGGGCTTAACACTCTCTAGGGTTGACTCTACTGTTGTCACATATTGGCTAAGTGATTCTGGACAATTCACTTATACTGTCCCTGTTTTAAGCAACTCTTTAAAAAAATTATAAAACCTTACCTTTTGTCTTAGAGTCAATAAGGACTAGGCAATGGGGTTTAAGTGACTTGTCCAGAGTCACACAACTAGGAAGTGTCTGAGGCCAGATTTGATCCCATGATCTCCTGTCTCTAAGCCTGGTTCTCCATCTCCTGAGTCACCCAGCTGCCCCAGTAACTCTTTAAAAGCATGCAGAGAATTCTCAGCTGTGTGACCCTGGGCAAGTCACTTGACCCCCATTGCCTAGCCCTTACCACTCTTCTGCCTTGGAGCCAATACACAGTATTGATTCCAAGACAGAAGGTAAGGGTTTAAAAAAAAATATGAAGAGAAGATGCTAAACTTCTTTGGTGGAGAGAATTTCCTTACCTGGCATTTCCTTATATTGCTGAAAACCCTAGTTTCATTTCCATTCCTAATGAATGGAATACCTACCTTACAGAGTTATTTTGAATATCAAATGAGATTGTATATATATATACATATATATAAAACTTTTTAGCAAATCTTAAAGAAATATACAAAGCTATTTTTGTTGTTGTTTAATCTGATCCCTATACTTGGGACTCTGGATTGGTAACTTAAATTTTTATTTAAAATATTTTTCCATGATTACAAGATTCATAATCCCCCTCCCCACTCTCTCCTTCCCCCCAAAGCCGACAAGAAGTTCCATTGGGTTATACATGTATCATTGTTCAAAACCTATTTCCATGTTATTCACATTTGCAGTAGAGTGATCCTTTAACATCAAAACCCTAATCAGATCCCTATCACACTATGTGATTGATCATATATTTTTCTAATGTATTTCTGCTCCCACAGTTCTTTCTCTTGATGTGGATAGTGTTTTTTCTCACAAGTTCCTCTGGATTGTCCTGGATCATTGCATTGCTGCTGGTAGAAAAGTCTATTACATTTGATTGTACCACAGTGTATCTGTCTCTGTGTACAATGTTCTCCTGGTTCTACTCCTTTCACTCTGCAGCAATTCTTGGAGGTTGTCCCAGTTCACGTGGAATTCCTCCACTTTCTTATTCCTTTGAGCACAATAGTATTCCATCACCAACAGATACCACAATTTGTTCAGCCATTCCCCAATTGAAAGGCATCCCCTCATTTTTAGTTTTTTTTGCCACCAAAAAGAATGCAGATATAAATATTTTTGTATGAGTCTTTTTCTTTATTATCTCTTTGGGGTACACATTCTGGGTAGGCAACTTAATCCCACTGTTTCTTGATTTTCAAAATATGGATCATAATACTTGAACTATATACCTCGTGGGGCTGTGGTAGAGAAAGTACTTTAACTGTATAAATGCAAGTTAGTATCCTCATAGTATCATATAAAGGATGATAGAGGGAGAGAATGCTCCAATTTCATATAGTAGGTGGATGCAGAATTTGAACCTGAAACTTATGACCTTAAATCCAATGCCATTTCCTCTATTCCCAGCTGCTTTTGGTGAGAATAGTGGGAGATAAGGCTGCAAAGGCAGATGGGGACAAATAGTAGAAAATATTGCTACTTGCCTGCCTCCCAGGGGCTGTCTCATCCTATCTTCTGCTCTAGGCTGCCAAGGGGAGGGGGTCCCTCTTGAGCCTGATGTGTTGTGATATAGAGGTAGGGGATTCTCCAGACCATAAATAATTCCTGTCCAAGGACTCTCCTGATTAAGGCTCCGAATCTCTCATTTCACCTAGTCTCAGAATTAAGTTTCCCTTCATTCACACTATTCCTAGGTTTCTACTCTATCCTTTTCAGCCATAGCCTTGACCCAGCCAGGAAAGGAAGATAACATTCAAGTTTGTTTTTTTTTTTTAAGCTCTATTAAAAAAAATCTTTTAAATACTTTCCCATGTTTTCACTATTCATTTTCTTCCCCCCTTTTTGTAGGCAACATGCAATTCCACTGGATTTTACATAACGCTAAAGTTTTTGACTGGTTTTAGGGAGTGTTAGGGTTAAATTTAGGGGTTGAGACTGAATATAATAATTATAGGTCACCAAGGATTTTATCTATAAAATCCTAAATGAAACACTCAAGTCAGAATGGAGTTTTATGATGATTTAATTACAGCAAGAGGAAGAAATTGAGAGAGAGAAAGAGAGAGGGAGAGAGAGAGAGAGAGAGAGAGAGAGGAGTTTAACTCAAAAACCGCTCTGGCTCAGGCTGAGCCAAGGTGGGAGTTTAAGGCCTTGGAGAGCCAAGGCAGAGAAGGGAGTCAGTCCTCACTCACCCACGTGACCAATTGAAGGAAAGCTGTCTGAGGGGCTCCTCCAAACTGTAGTTCCAGGATCGAACTGGCGCTCAGTCCTCTCCATAGGAAATGACGAGAACTACAGAGGCAGTTCTCTACCTCACTTCCTGTGTCTCACATATGCCAATGGTGGCTCAAGCTTCACTTAGGACAGCCCAGGGGGGGCAGTTAGTTGTTTCTAATTTGTCATTAGCTAGTGTTGGAGTCCAGGTTCTCGCCCACCACCAAGGAAGACCCGTAGACAGTGCAATCAGGCAAAGGGTCATTTATTATGGAACTGGTGCATACCAGTGGAAACTCTGCTGCCAGAGTTCCAAGTTCCCTCCTGAAAACTCAGTCTTAAATACTTTTCAGCATGTATAGCCCCCCTCCCTTCCTCCTTCCAGTCCGTTATCTGTTGCATACCCTTGTTGGAAAGTTGCTGGTATGTATGGCTCCCCTCAGCCCTTATCTGCTACATACTGTTCTTGGTACCTTGACATTTTCATGTTACAGGGTCTTTCCGGCCTCGAAGTTTATCTGTTACCCATTGCAGCTGGGACCTTGGCATTTTTTTATAGTTCTTCCAAGGCCAGGCAGCTCCTAGCTGAATTTCCAAGGCTGGGCAATTTCCAGTTCAGACTCCCTCACTAGCACATGCCCGTGTAGTGTGGGTGTGTACATTCCTGGGCGCTAGACCAAGTAAGATAGAGAGAATTTAAAAATCACAAGAGGAAGCTCAGAAAGCTGTACTTAAAGTTTCCTTAGACATTTAATTGGGAATGTATGTTGTTGAGATTGAAATGAAGGTAAACTGAGGCACAAAGTTCCAAGCATCAGGGATTTATTAGCAAAATTCATATTTACCAATTA
This sequence comes from Monodelphis domestica, assembly GCF_027887165.1. NCBI lineage: Eukaryota > Metazoa > Chordata > Mammalia > Didelphimorphia > Didelphidae > Monodelphis > Monodelphis domestica. The sequence continues at coordinate 483,250,190 of NC_077228.1, forward strand.
ATTAGGTCTCAGCATCTCCATGAATAGCTATGACTCCATGGTGGGGCTTACAGATAATTTTTATAGATAAATGGAGGAGTGGCCACAGTAAAATGTAGCATCATAGATGAGGAAAAGAATATGACTGAACCAATACAAAGTACTGATGCTAAGACGGAAGGTAAGAGTTTAAAAAAATATGATTGGCTGGAGACCTAGTATATGGAGTTAGCAACTACCTGTCCTTTTGTTAAGGTCTGGGAATTCCCCCACCACCAAGGAAGACTATGGACAATGCAAACAGGAAGAGAAAGGCCATTTATTGAACTGATATGCGCATCAGTGAGAACCTCTGTCATCAGAGTTCCAAGTTGCTTCTGAGAGGCTGGGCCTTAGTACTCTCCAGCATGTATGGCCCCCTCTTCCAGCCCCTTATCTGCTACATACGATTCTTGGAACGTTGCCGGCATGTTTGGCTCCCCTCAGCCCTTATCGGTTACATACTATTCTTGGGACCTTGACAATCTTATGTTATTGGGGTCTTTCTGCCCTTTATCTGGCATGTTTATTGGGGTCTTCCTAATTTCCAAGGCCAGCCAGCCAGCTTGTTAAGGTTTTCCTGTATTTTCAAGGCTGGTCATTTTGGCCTCCCTCACTTCCACCTTATTCCTGATTGTGGCCACGGGCAAGTTAAGTTAATGGTATATGGATAACAAACCAGACTTCCACGAAGGACAGATAATGGGATAAAGATAACAGATTTCCTCAAAGTAAGAACAGATCATTGATTCCACAGAAAAACTGAACTTCTAAACTTAACTGAAAGACAATAAAATGTGATTTAGGCAGTTCCGAAAATGTCTTGGTGATACAGAATGAAATCAATGATGAAGTAGAATCAATTCGATTGTTTTTCATGTGAAATGTAGGCCGTTGAAATTTAAAATGCAAGAGATGCTAAAGGAGAAACTCTTTTGGAATTAGTGCGCTAAAAGACCAAGGTAATAGAATCTTGCCACAGAACCCCTAAATCCTTCAGCCCACAAAATGGCCTTAAGCATTACCCAGCGAGCTAGGTAAAAGAAGAACCAGCAGCATGAGATGGAGGGCTAATTGCTAGTGGCAGGGATGGCGATGGGGACAGTGGTGGAGGAAAGACTTCCCCTGCTTGCAGCCCAATTTCTCTCTTTTCACCATCCGCCTAAAAACAGTGTCATCATGTTCTGATTTACAGGGCAAGGAGATAGGGTTTGCCATTTCCTACCATTCTGTGTAGAAAGCATCTTTTCCTCCAGAACAGATCTCAGCCCTCACATTCAGGATTACCAGGAGAAGGAGAGAGCCAGGGCTGAATCAATGAGATGCTAATAAGTTGTTTGCTTTTAAACTGCTGATTCTTAAAGATTAGGCTTCTAATGAGCTGAATGAACGTCAACAATCAGGTCGGAAACTTCTTTTAATTAAATTTACATAGAAACAATTGGCTGCAATTATAATGATTAGCCACTGTGAATGTGGGGGTGTTTCATGTAAGCCTGGCTTTGGGGGTGTATTTCAGTGCCTGGGAAGGTCTGCAAGGGCTGGGGGTCAGGGTGAGTGCACATACTTGCATGGGGAGGTGAACAAATTATAGCACATGATTGTGAAGGGAGTGGTATTGCCTAGGAAGAAATGAAGAAATAGAGGATTTCAAAGACACATGAAAAGACTTGGATGAACCAATGCAAGGAGAACTAGAAACTTATATTCCTCTGACTCTTCATGACCTCCTTTGGGGTTTCCTTGGCAAAGACACTGGAATGGTCTGCCGTTGTCTTCTCTGGCTCATTTCACAGATGAGGAAACTGAGGCAAACAGGGTGAAGTGACTTGGCTAAGGTCACACAGCTGATATATGTCTGAGTCCAGATTTGAACTTTGGAAAATTCCTCCACTGTGCCATCTAGCTGCACAATAACACCAATATTATAAGAACAGTTTTGAAGATTTTTTAAACTAATGAAGAATGGAATAAACAGATGTAGGAGAACAATTTGTACAATGAGGACAACACTATAAGGATAAACAGTTTTGAAAAGTGTAAGTGAAGTGCTGGGTTAATCGATCTTAGGGATGAAAAAATGACCAACAATGTAAATCACAAGAGGGGGTTTATTAAACAAACTGCAGTTTGGGCTCAGCACTCTAAAAAATGGCTGGAGCCCCGAGTCTGGGGCTTGAAGGTCTTTTATACACTGGAGTGACCAGAAACTTCTTGTGGTAGGGGGAGTGCACAGGAATTCCTGGGGTGGGGGAGTGAGCAGGAATTTGACAGGAACTCCTGGGGCTGGGGAGTTATCAGTACCTGGCATAAGTCAAGAGGGGGAGTGACAGGTACTTCTGGGGTTGGGGTCATTATGGGTTCCTGGCATATGTCAGGAGGGGGGAGTGACAGGTCTATGGGTGAGGGGAGAAAGTAGTTTCAGGACCTTGTTCTTCATAAGAACACTGATCAACACAATAACCATCCCTGATTCTGGAGAATGACGATGATGAAATATGTATCTACCACCTGAGGGAACCAGGATACAGAATTAAAGATATATTTTTTTAGACACAGCAAGGAAGGAATTTGTTTTGCTTGACAAGACATATTTGTAACAAGGAATTTGTTTCCCTTTAAAAGAAAATATGGAAAGGATGAGAGTGGAAGGGAGAGAAAATAGATTTCTGTTAATTAAACAAAATAGAACTCTTAAAAATAAAAGATCTCAGAGCAGCTAGGTGGCTCAGATAATTGAGAGCCAGGCCTAGACTGGAATTTAGTCCTGGACTAAAATCTGACCTCAAGCATTTCCTGCCTTTCTGACCCTGGGCAAGTCACTTAATCCTGTTAGCCTCAGTTTCCTCATCTGTAAAATGAACTGGAAAAGGAAATGGTAGACCATTCTAGTGTCTTTGCCAAGAACATACCAAAAGGAACCATGAAGAGTCAGACACATCTGAACAATAATATTTATGTAGTGCTTTCAGGTTTACAAAAAACTTTAGCTACATAATATTATTTGAAGCTCTAGGAGGCAAGCTATTGTTATCCTAGTTTTACATAAGGGAAAATTAAAGCTGAGAAAGTTTAAGTGACTAAGATCTCACATCCAGCAAGTCTCTAAGGGAGGATTTGAACTCATGTCTTCCTGGCTCTATGTTCAGCACTGGATCTACTAATACCACCTAATGGCACACTCAATGGCAGTTTTTATAAAAAAATATCTTGGGATTCTAGAAGACTGCAATTAAAAAAAAAACCACACCAAAAAAAACCCTTTACCTTCTGTCTTAGAATCAATACTAACTATTGGTTCCAAGGTAGAAGACTAATAAGGGTTAGGCAACTGGTATTAAGTGACTTACCTAGGGTCACACAACTAGGAAGTATCAGAGGCCAAATTTGAACCCAGGACCTCCCATCTCCAGGTCTGGCTCACTATCTACTGAGCCACTTGGCTGCCCCAATGGCTGCCAAATTAATATGAATCAGTAATGTGCTTTGATAGTGCTTGGCACATAGTAGACCCTAAAATGCTTTTTCATTCAATTTCATTCAATTTCATCAATCAATTAATTCTCTGCACACTTTCCACTTATCCATATATTAATGGCCAGAGGTCTGGAGCTAGATTCAGAAAGACCTGCAGATACTTACTGTGTGACCTCTGGAAAGACGCTGACTTTCTTTGGGTCTCAGTTTCTTCATCTGCAACATTTTTAATAATGCCAGTAGTATCTTTTTTTACAGTCTTGTTGTGGGGCTCCAAAGTGATTATGTACATTAAAGGACTTTTTGAACTCTAAAGTTCTATATAACTGTCAGTTACTATTTTTTTTATGGTAGTCAAGAAAGCAAATTCAATCTTAGACTGAATAGAGGCATAATGTCCCGAACAAGGAGAATAATAATCTTTCTGTACTGTGTCCTGTTGTAGTGAAAATTTCACCTTTTAAGATTGTTATAATATTGAACAATGGCCTCCAAGGAATTTACTTATGAAATTCCTAAAATGAAACACTCAACTCAGAATGGAGTTTATGGAGGTTTAATCACAATGGGAGTAGGGAAAGGAGAGGGAGAGAAGGAGAGAAGAGAAAAGGGAAAGGGGCTACTCAATCTCTGACCAAGGGAGAGGGAGATTAGGCCCAAAGGGCCATGGTGGAAAGAATCAGTCCTTAACTCACATGACTGATCTGAAGGGAAGCTGTCAGCGGGCCTCCTCCCTGTTCAAGCTCCTAACACGAACTGGTGTCTAGCTCTCTCCTCAGGAAGTGAGCGAATTCCAGAGGCTGTTCCCTACCTCACTTCCTGTGCCTCACAAGTGCCAATGGTTGGCTCTAGCTTGGCTTAGGACAGCCCAGGTGGGCAGTTAGTTATTTCTGATTTGTCATTGACTAGCACATGCCCGTGTAGTGTGGGTGTGCACAATTTTTGGGTGCTAGACCAAGATGGAGATTTTTAAAATTCACAGTCCTAGGTGAATGGAATAGAGAATATTATATTCCATTCTGGGAGCTGAATTATAAGAAAGGTATTGTAAATAATGATGGCTAACATTTGTATTGCATTTTAAAGTTTTCTAACTGATTCTCATATATTATCTTTAATTTTCACAAAAATTATGTGAGGGAAGAGTTATGATTATCCTCATTTCACAGATTAGGAAACTGAGGCAAATAGAGTTAAGTTACTTGCCTATGGTTACATAGCTAGTAAGTATCCAAGGCAAGATTTGAATTCAAGAAGAGTCTTTCTGACTCCAGGAAATCCACTCTCCACTGTGCCACCTAACTGCCCTTCTATGCCACTTAGCCACCTAAAATAAGTGGACAAGTAGAGAATGTCCAGGGGAGGGCAGCCAGGAAATGAAATGAAAGATCTTGGGAATCTTTCATGGGGATCTTTGATGGAATACAAAATCATATGTATTTGGAAAAATTGGGAATGTCTGCCTTGGAAAAGACATGATTCTATCCTTAAGTATTTAAAGTTTATTATATGGAAAAGAGTCAAGGTTTGTTTTGTTTGGTCCCAAGGGAGTAGATCTAAGAGCAATGAGTAGAAATTTCAGGAAGGCACATTTCTGATTGATGTCAAGAAACCCCCCCCCAAAAAAAAATTAATTATGATCTGAAGGTATTTAAGGAAAAGTTGGAAGACTGCCGGTCAGGTATTTTGTAAAAGGAATTTGCTATCATAGGTTGGACCAGGAGTTTTCTGAGGTTTCTTTCAGCTTTAAGATTCTGTGATCTATCATTTTGTTGCAAACCCCTTAGATTAATTGCCAAGTGGTCTTTGGATCTTCAATGTACTAGGAACTGTGCTAAGGTCTTCTCATAACCCTGGATCATTAATTCCAAAGTCTCCTTCCCTTCCCAACCTTTAATCTAAAGTTAAATAGACAGGGTTGAGGTTTTCCTCCTTTACTTCCCTCTCAATCAATTAATTAATCAATCAACAAAGTAGGGACATTGACAAGTTAAAGTGCTTATGGAGAGTTGAAGTGTGTAGAAGCCAAGTAATTCAAGAAATATTTGAAAGATGTTCTATTGAAATCTGCTCCCTGACCTTACTCCAAGCCTTTCCATTATGGTAGAACTTGATCGATCTTGAATGGCACTGGCATAGCCCTTGAGCATGCAGGGCAACCTCAAGACTCTCACTGGAGCAGGAGGAGTTTGTGGAGAAATTAGGTTGGGGAGGGCAGAGACCTGAAATGTCTTCAAACATCAGAGGAACCATAATATAGATAGGGGGTGTAGATTGCTAGGGATGCCACTCCCCTCCCTAATCCTACAACTGACTGAATTAGACCAATTAAGGACCTTCAAACCCCAAAAGTGCCCAGTCCAGCCCAAACAGAAAACGAGGAAGCCGGCCGCGGAAGTGGATACTGAATTTGTAAATGCTCTCTTCCACCGAGTATTGACATATTTCATTAGCAACGGTAATTAAACGGTATGGGAGCTCTCCAAATCAAGATGAGGGAGGTGAGGAAAGAAACAGGGAGTTGGTGGGTGGCTCTTTCCTTGCTAAGCAAACTTTGTGGCATTCACCCACTGGCAAGATGAAGAGTGGATGGGAGAGAGAAGGAACCGAATCTGGAGAAAGCCCCTTACTGGACCAGTTGGGGGCGGGGATGTGTCTTTGCTAGGGGGAGGTGGGTAGTTATGGTTGGGTGAGGCAGGGTCTGTTTAAGAGTGGCTGAAGGAGAGAGGAGAGCATCTAGTTTAATGGAAGGATCTGTACGGCCCGACAGGATGTAGCCTCCAGGGATCCGGCGGGGGTTGGGATGGCGGTGGCAAGACTAAGACCCCCAGACCCATCAGAGGGCTCAGGGCTAATCTCCAAAGCCGATTAACCCCGGCCCGGGCCAGTCCGAGTCTGTTATACAACCACCCGAGGGCGTGTGTGTGTGTGTGTGTGTGTGTGTGTTTGTGTGTGTGTGTGTGTGTGTGTGTGTGTGTGTGTGTGTGTGTGGCACACGTACTGGGGTCTTGGGGTGGGGAAGGGCCTCGGCTTGGCTCGGACCTCTGTCGGGAGGGGGTCTCTCTTATTTAATTAAGTGCTGCCTAGGGCTCTAGAAAGGCCGCTGGGAGTCCTAGTGAGAGCTTGCGCGCGCGTGTTTGCGTGTTTTCACTTAAGCAAGTTACACTGGGCTGAGTCTGTGTGCCTCCCTCCGGCTCCTTACTCCTCAGTCCCCGGTTGATCAATTATTTAAGTGTGCTTCTTCCTGCTTCCGAGCTCCCCGAAGTGAGTTATTTTAAATTAAATACATTTCTCTCAGAATCCGCTCCAGTCCCGGGGACATTTTTTCTCGCTCGGTAAATGAGCTGATATGAATTTCAGAGGCGAGGCTTCCTACCTGAAATTTAGCGTGGGGCTGGGGAAAAGAAGGCCCGGGGAGGTTCCCCCTTCCTGGTCCAAGGAGCAAGTCCAGTGGACGCAGCCGATGGTCGACAGGGGGAGGTTGAAGGGGAGAGAGGGAGGGAGAAGGGAAAGGGTAGATGACGAATGGTAGGGGGTCCAGGAAACTTGTCCAGTGGATGCTACTGAAGGTTAACCGAGGGAGGTGGGGGAGAAATGAAGAGGAGGGGGAGACGGGAAGTGGTAGCTGAGGAATGGTAGTGGGGAGAGGAGAGGGAGGGGAAGGATGGGGAAAGGAAAGAGGGAAAGAGAGGGGGAAGCTTTTGGCTCTGAATATGTTCTAGAGGATAAAACCAAACAGCAAAGGTGGTTTGGACTGAGATGGGTGGAACTGCAGTGGGGTTATAGGAATTTTTGCCTTTTTTGTTCGATTTCTTGTTTATGAAAGTTATGCTTCATTTAATAGCCTCATTATCTTATTTTAATTTTATTTTTTTTCTTGATCTTATTTTTACAAAACCCATATCTTCTTAGAATCAATATTGTATATTGGTTTCAAGGCAGAAGAGTGATAAGGGCTAGGTAATGGGGGTTAAGTGACTTGCCTAGGGTCACACAGCTAGGAAGTGTCTGAGGTCAAATTTGAACCCAGGACTACCTATCTCTAAGCCTGGCTCTTAATCCACTGAACCACTTTGTTGCCCATCCCCACCTCCATTATCTTATTTATTAAGGGTTATGTACCAGGTACTGTGCTGGATATATAAATAGATATATAAATACAAAAGTAATAATTCCCTGCTCTCTGGGAGCTTAGGACCACAGTGGAATGATATGGAGGAAGGAATGGACTTTTTTTTTTCCCCCAGAAAGTAACAGGAATGGTGAGTGGAGACACAGGGCAATGGTTTGATATCCCCTTTACAGAAGTTAAAAAGTGGAACAGGAACAGGGTAGGTGGCTAGAAGATAGTCAGATAGACATCTAGGTGGACTTCAAACCATGACTTGATCTAAGGCTATTTAGATCCTGTTTAATTGATATTATAGTAAATTGTGTACCCCTGTCAGTTTGGAAGCTCCATGAGGTCAGGTAAACTGCCTTTTTATCTTTGAATGATACCTCTCTCATTCTTCCAGTGAAATGCTCTAATACCTCAGAGTATCATAAAGTTGACCTAGGATTCTTGAAGGACGGCACCATTCTGGGGACTTGTACCAGGTCACACAGCTACTGTCTTAAGGATGGATTTGAACTCAGATTTTCCTGACTCCAGTCCTGAACTGTATCCATAGCACTGGCTAGCTGCTAACAAGCCTGGTAGAGTCAACTAAGCTGCAGAGATTTCAAGTAGGAATCTGATGAAGGGCTTTGCCATCTGTTGCTGTATCTTATTGATTCTGCTATTACAAGATCTTTCTCATCTGTTACTTCTCAGCACTTATACAGTTGAGGCACTCTTCCCTTATTCAGGCTATTGAAATAGCTTTCTAAGTAATGTCCTTGTTTCAAGCCTCTTCCCATTCCAAAATCTTCTTTTAACAGATACTTATTTGAATTTCCTTAAAGCATAAGGCTGCCATGCCACTCTCCCATTCTATAAGCTGCAGTGGCTCCCTATTGCCTCTTAGATAACAATCTGTTTAAAATTTAAAATCCTTCAGTACCTGGCCCTGGATTATCTTTCTGAGTTTATTGTACATTATATGCTTTCCTGTATTCAACATTCTAGCCAAACTGACCTTCTTGCTTCCTTACCCAGGGCACATCTTCCATCCCTGTAGCCTTGTATAGGCTGTCCCCCATGCACTCTTCCCTCACTGCTGTCTCTTAAAATTCATCAAAACTCAAGTCAAGGATCACTTCCCACATGAGATCCTTCTTGATCCTTCAGCTGTTAGGATGGCAAGTATTTTATATATCTTGTATATATTTTATACGTGCTTATATGTGTACATGTTGTTTCCTCCCCCTTCCCTCCCCCCCCCCCCCAAAGAATGGAAGCTCCTTAGAGATTCCTCTGTTTTTGTTTTGGTGTCTCCATTCTTGAGCACAGTGTCTGCTTAATAAATGTTTGTTGATTGTCTGACCTTAGAACCAGTTTAGTTAAGGGCAGAGAGTCTCATCAGTTAAAAAGTAGCTACCAAATGATTGTTTTTCAGCCAAATCATTTTATGAAGGTTGTCTTAGAAGGAGGTAGAGGGGTTTCTATCTATATTCATGAAGGCAGCACACACTGGGATGAGATCTGGGACCTTTGACGTATTGCCCTCATTGCCCAATCCAGTGCCTCACATGTGCCTCAGAGATATACCAGTATCCAATATGTCATATATTTCAAGAAAGGTCATGGACCTATTTTGATCCTGAACAAATAATACAATAATAATAATAGCTAACCTTTTTTTTTAACCAATTTGTATGTCTTTATTTTACTTAGGAATGCTAATTAAATCAAATTTACATGATTTAAATTACAAACTAATGAAGAGTACAGCCTTTAGTTTATATCTTTCTGATTTTAGAATTTGAGTTTGTCTTTATAGCAGGTGTGTTGTTGGACAGAAGGTTTGAGGGACTGAGTGTAGAATAAGAGGGAATTTTTTTTTATATTTTATATTTTATTTGATCATTTCCAAGCATTATTCATTAAAGACATAGATCATTTTCTTTTCCTCCCCCCCACCCCCCATAGCCAACGTGTAAATCCACTGGGTATTACATGTTTTCTTGATTTGAACCCATTGCTATGTTGATAATATTTGCATTAGAGTGTTCATTTAGAGTCTTTCCTCTGTCATGTCCCCTCAACCGCTGTATTCAGGCAGTTGTTTTTCCTCGGTGTTTCTACTCCCATAGTTTATCCTTTGAATAGCTAACCTTTTAATAATACTTACTATGTGCCAGGCAGTGTGTTAAGTGCTTGTATTATCTCATTTGAGCCTCACAACAATCCTAGGTGCTAGGTGCTGTTATTATTTCCATTTTACAGATGAGGAAATTGAGGCAAACAGAGGTTAAGTGATCTGTCCAAGGTTACACAGATAGAAAGTGTCTGGGGCTGGTTTTGAATTCCAGTCTTTATGACTCCAGATCTGATACCCCCCTAGGTGGGGCCACAATGGATGGCTGCCCTTAGGAGGACAAGACATTTAAATACTGTGAGACTTTGCTTTCTCATCTATTAAAGAAAGTGTTTGGACTAGAGTCTCTGAGGTCCTTTCAAACATTAGATGTATTATCCTCTGCTACTTATTAGTTGTGTGACCTTATTAGATATAATATATAATAGGTCTATATTTTATATATAATAAGATATAGTATGTAACACCAGACAACTCTCCAAGACTAAACTGCAGAATAATTACCAGTATGCACTAGCAAAGGGAATTTCCTCAATGGGATTTCACTTTATCAAAATGATCATAAGTTCAGGGAGAAAAAAAGTTGTATGAGTGTGAGATTTAAAATGGTTGAGGTCTTAAACCGTAGTGATTAAAATAGTGGAAGATATAAATTGTGATAGATATAAGAGAGGGTGAGCAAATTTGACTGCAGAAATATGTTTCACTACAGTGTCTTGGGTTTTAAAATCAAATATAAGGTGGTCGCCAGGGAAATATTCCCAATTATTCAAATACCCAAGTCAATTGGGTTTTATAGAGATTTTTAATTAACAATACAATGAGTAATCAAAGAAGGAGAGAAAGAGTAAGAAAGGAATAAGTATGAAGGGCCTCAAGCCAATATGGCCTAGACCTGAGTCTTAAAAGAGAAATCAGTCAGTTTTTTAACACTCATCACAAGGTCTGACTAAACAAGGATTTTAGTGACACCAGGCCAGTATCCTTCCTCAAAGAGTCTTCCAGCCAGAGATTGTTTCAAAGGGCCTCTCTCAAGAGCCTCCAGAGCTCCTACCCCAGAGGGACAGAACCCGTCAGAGGAGCTCCTCAAGGAACTCTCCTTCAGAATGAGAGTCAGAAATTGAGAACCTCGGAATGAGTCTTCTCAAAATGAGCTCCCTCAGAATCAGATCCAGCTCTTCTCTGAGCTCTTATTTTTAAGGGCAAAATCTCCTATGTCACCTCCCCTAAGTCCTTACATCTACCAATCACGGTAGATGTTTCTAAAGGACCGCCCATTTTGAATTCACAGCTGAGTAGTTTTAATCTCTTTAGTAAGTTAGAAAAAAATACTGCTGTGTCCACAAATTTCATTAAGGAAAAACCTCTGAATAAGTTATCACCCTTTTAGGTTTAAGTAGTTTACAAGTTGCCCCACCTTTATAGGTACTTAGTATCCCATTGTATCAATTCTAAAACAGTCATGACTCAAAGAACTTCCTGTCCTTTCCATAAGCATGGGTCAAAGAACTTTTCATTGTTCTCAAGGAGCTTTCTGTCCTAAAGCAGTCCTAAGTAGGGTGGAGTAGGGATATTCCCAAGGCAAGGAGCCCTCACATTCAAGTAGAATTCTCACTATCTGCTAGGGAATTTTTTAAAGTAGAAGATTCCCCAATGGGGAAAACCCCTAACATTCATAAGTCTGAGAAATTTTGAGGTTTACATGAGGCAACTTGTCCCATTTCATACAGCTAATAAATGTGTGTATTTGTCAGGGAAGATTGAATTCCAAGTCTAACACTTTATCCACAATGTCATGCTTTGCAGTAGGTGGGAGATATTTTTAAAATTTTATAAAAAATTAAGTACCTACTGTGAGGAAGAGGTAGAATGAGAGGGAGAGGTTTTTGTCTTCAAAAAGTTGACATGTTACTTGGGGAGGGGATACAAGGAATTAATTACAAATAACAGTTTGGAGCCAGATGATAAACACAATTAATATCTATTAGGTATCTGGTACAGTGCAAAAATGTGAAAAAGAAAGTCACTGATCTCAAGGAGCTTACAATATAATGGAAGAAGAGAAAACACACATACACAAAAGATGAAAACTGGGGAGGGGGCATGATGGAAGAATCCAGTCAGGTGGGAAATGAAGTGATGTCTGACCTGGAATCCTTCTTTAAATGGAAGCTTTGGGAAAAGTTCTTGGCTCTGCCCCAGTCCTCCAATCAGAGAGGCAGAAGATGCTGAGGGGACTGATGAGGTATTAAGTAGTAAGGTTGATGCTATCTCAAGGGTTGATGAATTTCCTGATGATGAGGTTCCTGGGGGCATGATGGAGTTTAAATGAGTGCAGCCAGATGGGAAATGAGTCACTTATGAATACCAGATGAACAACCTATACAGCATTTCCCCTAGATCCCACATCTTAGTAAGAGACAAGGCTCAAAATCATTGGATTTAGAGCTGGACAGGACCTCAGAGTTAACTAGTTAATCTCCCTCATTTTTAGATCAGGAAATGGAGGCACAAAGGAGTGAAGGGACTTAGTCCCTAAGTAGCAGAGTCAAAGCTCTCACTTGTGGCTCCTAGTAGCTGCTAGCATGTGGCAGTGGCCACACCCTGGGCAATGGCTTCGACAGGCCGGCTAAACCTTGTGAGGGTAGCCATTGGGTCGTCATGGATCCTTGATGAACTAGGGCTTTGCTCACCCAGCATGTGAAGACTGTTTCGGCAGAACAGGCGGAAGAAACCAACAAGGAGGTTCAACGGCTGAGATGGTGATGCAGCAAGGCACTGTGGAGTGCTTAGGGTGTGTTGGAGCACAAAAGACAACACGGTTATCCATTGCAGCTGAGGAAGTCTCCAGGTGTAATGACTTTTTGTGCCTCTGGACCCAGGCTTCCAATGCCGAGAGAGTGGGACCGTCTCTGTGCATCGACTTTTCCACTTAAATCTTCATGCACAAGTGTCTTTGTGCACAAAAACGCACAAAGACAATCGTCATCCTCCGTTACCGAGAGACTACTACCACCACAGCAGAGTCAAAATTCAAATCAGTCCTTTGACTTACCATTCAACACTCTTTCCACTATGGCCTAGACTTACAAATTTGCCTAGCTTGTGCAGAGAAAAATTTTTGTGGGGCTCTTTAAAAAAAAAAAGTGTCGCTAATTCCAAATCACTTGGATTCTTCAGCTCACTTCCCTCCCCACCCCCACCCTTAACAACAAACTGGCCTTTGCTCCTAGTGACTTTTCTGGAGCATAAGCAGCTCTGTCCCAGGCTTAAAAGGAAATCAATGGCATAATACAATTAAATGAGCATTGATTAATCTCATTGGGACTAGTGGCCAAGCAGACTGCCTGGTGATGCTGTGTTCACTGGGAGGGTAGGGGGAGGGAAAGACAGAAACCCCAGAACAGCTGTTGTGTTCTGAGACAAATGGGAATTATCAGGCCTGTTTGTCAGGTTGGCAATGGGCTGATTTCCCTGGTTATGAATTGGGGGTAGGGGAATGGGGCACAGAATATGAGGCAAGAAGGGAAAGGGCAACTTTTTTTAGGCTACTCATTTTTCCTATATGTTGTAGGCAATTTAATTAAATCCATTGGATGGAAAACTAATGACTCCTAAATCACCAGAGCTAATCAAAAGAAGCTAAGGATGAAGACACCATATAATAGTCAAAATAGACTAATTCCCAGGATAACAAACCTCTAGTTACCCTCCCCAGGGGCTTGAGATATCCCTATCCACCTCCCAAGCTCTTAATCATCCATTTATTTATTGGACAAACATTTATTAAATACTTATTTTATTTATATAGAATAGTGAGGGAGACAGACTTAGGCCTCTTCAAAAAACAGAATCAAAACAGAAACAACAACAAAAAAAGTAATATTGGATGAGTGACTGATCAAGTCACCTAATCACTCTGGGCTTCATTCACCTTAACTTTAAAATGAATCAAGTAGGCTCTCCAAGGTCCCTTCCAGATCCACAGTCCTGTTATTCATCTTATCCACTTAAAGGAAACTTGAGAAGACCTGCCAGGCAGGTACATTTGTAATTCTTCTCCTGTCCACATTTTTGGCAACATTTTTTTTATCTGCTTTAAGTTTCTTTTCACTGAAGAATAGTCAGAGTGGTTTATAAAGCTTCTCCTTCCATTCATTTTAGTTCTTGCCAGTTCTCTCAATTACTTTCTATTTAGGTCCTTCCAACTTAGTGCTGGTCATCTGGAGAGGGGAGACACACACACACACACACACAGAAAGAGAGAGAGAGAGAATTTGTGTGTGTGTGTGTGTACACCATGTGACTAAAAAAGGCTAGAAGAAGGAAATCAACTGAAAGGGAACTGGAAAAGCCAGTGATTCCTCTCTTCCCCTGAACAAAAAGGAAAACTGACAATAGAATTGAGGACTTGAAAATATCCATTTTCTGAATGGCAGCACTATGTCCTCTCTTCCCCAACCCCCTTAGTACCAGATCATGGAGATTTTTGTCAATGGGTGGCTGTTTTTCTTGTTTTCCTTTTTCATCCAGTTCTAACGTTTTTATCTAATTTTTCACTAAATGAAATTTTCCCTTTGTTAATGGCAAATTGCAATTTGGGAGGTGGTTGTGGCAATGGATATTTCTATTAAGACCACCATAATATTTTAGTAGTCACTAATGGGGTTATGGAGACTATCTTTTTCTCTTAGCATACACGCTGGATTTCTCTCTATTTCTCTCTCTCTCTCTCTCTCTCTCTCTCTCTCTCTCTCTCTCTCTCTCTCTCTCTCTCTCCTCTGTACCTATCTATCTCTGTTTTCCTCTCTATATGACTACTCCCCAACTCCCTCCTCACATACACACCCCTTCCATCGAAGTCCCGCAGCTTCAGCTCATTGATTTCAGACTAATGCTAGGAGAGACAATCCAATATGCAATTGAATTAGCCGCTATGTGGGTCCATCCCCATCTTCAGAAGAAATCACTAGCAGGTGCTTGGTCATTCTCCCCATTCAGCTCTGCTTCAGTCTGGGTTTCTTATCTCCAGGATCCTGGATGAAGAAGCACTGATGATTGCCGGGTCTTTTCAGACATTTCGTCTTGGACCCTGGCTCTTGAAGTGGTCTGTGGAGTAGGACCAAGGACAGCGCCAGATGGCCTAAGCACGTGACTTCTCCAGTGTTAGGCTGGTATATTGCTCAATACTCCTGGGGGAATAGGGACTATATACAAGTCCTACGACACCTTATATTCCTCGGGAATTGGGGGTGTGGGGAAACTAAGAAAAAGGCCAAATGGACAGAGGGAGAAAAGGCAAAGAAACAGCTTACCCTTTCTCCCCTTAAAAAAATCAAGACAGACTTCTACGTTGCTCCCCACCAGTTCTCCTAAACTGCAGACTCAGTGATCTGGTGATTGATGAATTCCGATTCCTAGGTCAGGCACGCTGGGATTTTCGGCGAAGTCGCTTTACTCCTCAGTTTTGTCTGTAGGGAGAAGTTGATAGGGCGCTGGGCAAGTAGAGTGGTAACCATGGTGACTGGAAAGAATGACTCAACCTTGAGTCTGCAGGAGCTCCAGAATGGAGCTGCCCTTTGTAGAGGGAGCAGACTACTGGCACTTCCTTTTCTCTTATGAGAAAGTATATACATATTTCCTGGAGAATGTAACGAGGAACTAATTTTTGTTTGAAACAAACAAAAAAGGCCAGAATTTTATGGTTGTACTTTAGATTGTCTTTTTTTTTTTCTTCTCTCTCCTGCTGAACTACTTTCTGTGAGCCCAGATGTTTGGTTCCTTCAGAATTGTGGCCATCGGCTATCTAGAAACTGTGACAGATTTCTTAAGAATACCCAGATGTTGAGTTTTGGAATGTCTGATGTCTACAATAATTATTGTGATCTATAATAAAGAGTCTGATGAAAAGGAAATAAATATATGTGTGTATATCCTTCTATATGTGTATATATATCTATGCCAGAGACAGAGACAGTCAGAGACAGACAGGTGGACATAAAAGGTGGCTGCTATGGAAGAGTGCACTCTTTCTGAAAGAGAACCATCTTTCCATCCACTTCTAGAATTTCTTCAATTGCTCAGGGTAGGTGGAAGAATTAAATTGGACCGAAATAAATGACAAAAGGCAGAAATGAGATCCTTTGGAGCAGAAATTATTCTCTGGCAAAATCATTTATTAAAAGAAAATTGGAGGGTTAGCAAACTGCATATCTCCTGGATACCACTCCCCTAATTTTTCCATTCCTACTCAATTCCTTCAGTGTGATCCTTGGAGACTCTCTGATTAATTCTGCCCAACTCTAATCCCGTACTGATTTGTCTTCTCAGCATTTGAAACAACATTTGGAAATGTTGCCTCTGTTCTCATACAACCTTAAAGTTCATTCTTGTTCTCTTTCTCTGTTTCTTTCTGCCTGTTTGCGTTTTTCCTGCCATTGCCTCTTTTATTCTTAAGTTATCTATGGATAAAGATCCTATCTCTTTACTCCACAGAGCCATAAAGAAGCTCTGGTTGCAGTGGGGTAGGCTCATAAAGTTATCAGATTTACTCTCTGCCAAATGGAATGGTCTTGTTATTTCCCACACTTGTCTAGCACTAGCTCCTTCCTTCTTTGGTGACTGAAGTCAAAGGGAAAGATTACAGCAATCTAAGTAAGTCTCGGCAGATTAGTCAACCAGTTAGTCAATTAACCAGCTAAAAAGCATCAAGAAAGCCCTTACTATATACTAGGCATTTTGCTCAGCACTGGGGAGGCAAAGGAAAAAATAAAAGAGCTTCTTCTCCTAAGGAGTTGACATTCTACCCTTGTAACAAGTACCTATATATACAGAATAAATATAAGGTTGTTGTGGGGGAGAAGGTGTTAGAAACTAGAAAGATCAGGACAGACTTCAAGCAATCAATACTGTGTATTGCTTCCAAGCAGAAGAATGGTAAGAGCTAGGCATTGGAGGTTAAGTGACTTGCCCAGGGTCACACAGGTAGAAAATATCTGAGGCCAGATTTGAACTCTGGATCTCCCGTCTCTAGGCCTGACTCTCTATCCACTGAGCCACTTAGCCACCCCTTAAGACCAGTCTTGTAGAAGACTAAGGATTCTAAGAAGCAGAGTAGAGGAGGGGGTGCATTCCAGGGATGGGGGACAACTGATGCAAAGGCATGAGACAGGAGATGGAATGTCATGTGGGAGGAATAGTAAGAAGGCCAATTTAACTAGATCCAAGAGTTTAGAAAGTGAAATAAATCTATAATAAGCCTGGAAAGAGAGGCTGGGGAAAGGTTGGGAAGGGCTTTAAACACCATATTGAAGAGTTTCTATTTTATCCTTGGGGTGATAGGATCCAAGGGAATTTATTGATTAGGGGACTAAAGTAATCAGATCTATGCTTAAGGCATATGACTTTGGCAGCTATGTAGAGGGTGAATTAGAATGAAGAGACTTGAGATAACTAGATGGAATAGCAGGCAGCTAGCTGGTGCAGTGGATAGAGTGCTGAGCCTAGAGTCAGGAAGATCTGAGTGCAAATCCAGCTTTAGACCCTTATTAGCTATGTGACAGTGGGTAAGTCACTTAACCTTTGCTTCAGTTTCCTCAACTGAGAAATGGGGATCATATTACTACTTTCCAGCGTGGTTGTGAAGATCAAATGAGATATTTGTAAAGCACTTCAGCACAGTGTCTGGCATATAGTAAGTACTAAATAAATGCTAACTGCTGCTATTATTATTATTATTACTGAATCAGGGAAACTATACAGCTATTGAAAAAATCTAGGTGAGACATGATGAGGGCTCAAACTAGACTGGTAGATGTGTGAGAATGTAAAGGAGACAGATGGGAAACAAGTTGGAGAGGTAGAAATGATAAGATATGGCAACTTACCGGGTATTTGGGGTGAATGGGAATGAAGAATTGAAAATGACACCATGAGGCAAAAAACTGGAAATGAATGGGATCCTCATCAATTGGGGAATGGCTAAACAAGTTTTAGCATATAATTATTATGGAATGTTACTGTGCTATAAGAAATAATGAAGATGGGGGCAGCTGAGTAGCTCAGTGGTTTGAGAGCCAGGCCAAAGATGGGAGGTCCTGGGTTCAAATCTGGCCTTAGACACTTCCCAACTGTGTGACCCTGGGCAAGTCACTTGGCCTCCATTGCTTAGCCCTCACCACTCTTCTGCCTTGGAACCAATACACAGTATTGATTCCAAGATGGAAAGTAAGGGTTTAAAAAAAAAGAAATAATTAAGATGATGGCTTTAGAGAAACTTAGGAAGACTTTTATAAGCAGATGCAAAATAAAGTCAGGAGAACAATGTAGCAATATTGTAATGATAATCAATTCTGAAAGATTTAACTACATTGATTAATACACCCAATTAAAAATGCTATCCACAAATCTGGCCTCAGACACTTGCCAGCTGTGTGACCCTGGGCAAGTCACTTGACCTCCATTGCCTAGCCCTTACCACTCTTCTGCCTTGGAGCCAATACACAGTATTGACTTCAAGATGGAAGGTAAGGGTTTAAAAAAAAATGCTATCCATTGCCAGAGAGAGAGAACTGATGGGCTGTGAGGGCAGACTGAGGGATATTTTTTTCTCTTTCCTTATTTTTCTTTCATTTTTCTCTTCCCCATCTCTATCCCCTCCCCCTGCTAATATGCAATTTATTTTGTATTACTTCACATATAGAACGAGTATCATATTTCTTACCTTCTCAGTGGGTTGGGGAGGGGTAGAAAGAGGAAGAGAATTTGAAGCTGAAAATTTAAAAGAATTTATGAGATGAATGACATCAGGATTTCAAACAATGGATAGATTGAAGATTAAAAAGATTAAGGGAGGACTATGAGTGCAGTCTGCTGGAGGAGATGAGAATGGATGAGATTAAGCATGAATGTAGAAGTATTGGCTTTAGTGAAAAGGGTCTAATTTTCCTTAAAAACTAGAGTAAAAAAAGAAAAGAATGGTAAAGAAGGAAGCTAGGCTGCATAGGGGTTAGATTGCTAGACCTGGAGTCACTAAGACTTCAATTTAAATCTTGCCTTAGACACTTATAGGCTGGGCAAATAATTTTGACCATTGTCTGCCTCAGTTTCCTCAGCTATAAAATGATGATAATAATAGCACCTCCCTCCCAAGATTGGTGTGAGAATAAATGAGATCTATTTGTAAAGCACTTCACAAAACTTATATCATTATATTAGAATGGGGACAGACATCAGGGGAATGCAAGATGTGGAGAAAAGGAGAACAAACCCAGGGTGAGTAGACTGGAGTCCTCACCTGAGAAGGTGCAAGCAGGGGTGATCTGGAAAGCTTGAGGAGAAATGAAAAGGTTTGGAATGTTTGCTATTGGGAGGATGATAGAGAATCAGTTGGGGAGGAATAAAAAGATTGTCTTGTTGCTGTTTGGCCTCAGTTGAAATGAGATGACATACATTTGCACTTATAACCCAGTCAATGTGGTTGAGTGACTCCCCTCATCTCCCTTTAGTGGCTCCTGAAAAGGAGGAGAGAAGGTAGAATGGGAAATAAAGGGGACTTGGTGATTGGATGGATTTCAGAAAGTGCCAGGAAGGAGTAAGAAATGGGCAGTTCAGTTCTGGGAAGGCCCCTTTTTCTGTAATTAGAGTTTTGTCATCTGACACCTTAGAAGTCACATATCTGGGACTTTTCAATGCCCTTCAGGTACAACTGAAAAAGAATATAGTGCCAGAGGCTACTAATCCATACAATAAGGATTCCTGTGGGCTACCTATTGATTTAGTTTTTAAATGAAATATGATTTATTTTTATTGTATTTCCATTTATGTTAAATCTTTCCCAATCAAATTTTTAATTTTTAAAATTTATTTTTTGATTACATTTTGAGTTCCAAGTTGCCCACCTCCCTTCCTCCCATTTTTCATTAGAGAGAATTAACAAGTGTTTATATATACATATATAATATATATACATATTTAACTCATATGTTATATACTTCCCATATATCAGTTCTTCTCTGGGTGAATAGCATTTTCTTTCATAAGTCCTTCATAGTTGATTTGAATGATCAATTTATCTAGAATAGAATTGTCATTGACAATTAACTTTCAAATAACTTTGCTGTTACCGTGTACCACATTCTCTTGGTTTCACTCTGCATTATTTCATACAAGTCATATAGATTCTTTCCCTTTTTTCCTGATCAACTTGGGAAATACACCTAGTAGTGGTACTGCTGGGTCAAAGGATATATACAGTGCTATAACTCTTTGGACATAATTCCAAATTGCTCTCCAACCCAATTGCATTAAAAAATCAAACCAAAATCAAACCTTACCTTCCATCTTAGACTCAATACTCTGTATTGGTTCCAAAACAGAAGAGCAGTAAGGGCTAATGGGAGCTAAATGACTTGCCCACTGAGCCACCTAACCAAGCCTCCTCTCCCCCAATTTTATTTTAATCTAATTAAAACTGAACTTTGAGTGTGCCTTGCAGGCTTCCTGTTTGACACATCTACCCTAGATCATGGAAAACCTTCCCTCAGAACCCTACTCTTTTCTCCAGTGCCCAAGCCTTGATTAGCTCTGGAGAGAGGAGGAGGGAGAGAGGAAAGGAAGGGCATCCAACAGGTGACATTTGCTAAAGAGATGAATTTGATAAAGATTGCAATTTGTTGATTAAAAATCTAATCCTCCTCTTAAAGTCAGAGAACTTCAGAGAAATGTCATTTGTTGGAGAATGGGGGGGGTAGTATTGGATCTAGATTCAGAGGGGAGCAAATCAGGGAGCTTCTTTGGGGGGGCAACCTAGTTTGGGGGAATGAGTTTGATGTGGGCTGAAATATCCCACAAACCCTGTCAAATAGCTGGAAACAATCAAAAGAACAGGACTACCCTTCATATAAGACATCTGAGTTGCTTAGGTTTATGATTATGAGAAACGTCCTCATATCATTCTTTATTTAGTTCCTCAGTTGAGATCTCTGGATGGCAAGTACTGGTGGTTCAGTTTCCCAGTCACACAGAACTAGGTTCAAGCAATGCTCAGTTTCTTCAAAGAGAAGAGCAAAACCTGACCTACAGTTATCCCTGGGTATTTAACATATCATTAGCATCTCATTTACATTGTGGTTTGCTCCCCTCCCCAATTAGCAAACAGAGTGAACCTTGAGTAGAGCCCTGCAGACCAAAGTGGACCATGGGTAAAGTGACGCCAGTTCCTTGGAGACTTAGGGCAACAACTGCCCAAACAAATGACCCTTTCTTTAGTAACTAATTGAGATTAAAAGCCTTCCTGAGAACTCCTACACACTCTTTATTCTCTCTCATTTTCTACCTTTATTTACCACATCTCCTTAACTTCCTAGCTTAATTAATTACTTACTATTTTAGTCACTATAATAAATATATTTATAATAAAGCTTGTTTCCTTGTAGTAGAGCCAATGTGAGGCATCAATCAGTTCTTTGGATGAGACCCAATAAACATTAACCCCATCAAGATCACAAAAATTACTCTGAATATAGGTGAGTGAATGGGATCAGGGACAATGCTCTTCCTTGGGAAATCAAGGGGTGATGAAGAGTTGGGGGTGCCATTGAAAGTTATAGGGATCAGGGATTGATGGAACTCCAAACAACTTAAAAAAAAGAAGAAATTCTTCCCCCTTCTCTTTTTGCCAGCCATAATTCCTTTTTTTTTTTAATTCTTGCCTTCCATTTTAGAAGGGGGATGAATTTCTAACCACTGAATTGCCCGATCCTCAATAATTCTTAAGAGTGTAAAGGGGTCCTGGGACTAGAGGGAGGGAAAGAATTCAGAACTAAAAAAAAAAACAACCTGAACCATGAAAGACTTATATGAACTGATGCATAATGAACTTAATAGAATCAGAAGAACATTGTATACAAATAATATTGTAATGACATTCCACTGTGAAAGATTTAGCTACTCTTATCAAGACATTGATCCAAAACAATTCTGAAGGACTTATGAAAAATGCTAACCACTTCCAGAGAGAACTAATGAACAATAAATGCAGATGGAAGCAAAATTTTTTCATTTGCTTTATTTTTCTTGTATTTTTTTTTATAACTTGGCTAATATGGTAATGTTTTGCATGATTTCAAATGTATGACAGATATCATATTTCTTGCCTTCTCAGTAAGCATAATTGGGTAGGAGAGGAACTAGAGGGAGCAAATTCAAAACTTAAAATTTTAAAAAATGTTAAAAATAAGTAAGTAATAATTTCTTTTTATTAAACCTTTACCTTCCATCTTGGAGTCAATACTATATATGGGCTCCTAGGCAGAAGAGTGGTAAGGGCTGGGC
This sequence comes from Monodelphis domestica, assembly GCF_027887165.1. Taxonomy (NCBI): domain Eukaryota; kingdom Metazoa; phylum Chordata; class Mammalia; order Didelphimorphia; family Didelphidae; genus Monodelphis; species Monodelphis domestica. Next base: position 483,272,260 of record NC_077228.1, read on the forward strand.
AATGGGGGTTAAGTGACTTGCCCAGGGTCACACAGCTGGGAAGTGTCTGAGGTCAGATTTGAATCTAGGACCTCCCAACTCTAGACCTGGCTCTCAATTTTTTAAAAAAGAGTTCAACTACTAAAAAAACTCCTTACTTTTCATCTTAGAATCAATATTGTGTATTGGTTCCAAAGCAGAAGAGCAGTAAAAGCTAGGCAATGGGGGATAAGTGACTTGTCCAGGGTCACACAGTTGGAAGTATCTAAGGCCAGATTTGGACCTAGGACCTCCCATCTCTAAGGACTGACTCTCAATCCACTGAGCCACCCAGCTACCCTCTAAGAGTTCTACTATTTTTCTATTTATGCAAGTTCACAACTTAGCCTTCATCCTTGATTTTTCACTTTTACTCACTGCCCTACCCCAATCAAGTGTCATTTACTCATTATACCATAGCATTATTATTGGCCACCTTCTCTAAACCAGTAGTTTTCAATCTTTTTGGTTCTGAGTTCAAGATCTTATCTCTCACTAGGACCAAAAGGATCAAAAACATTGACTTTATAAACCTGAAACACACTTCTCCAAATCACTATCTTTGTTGTTTTTTTCATGTTTAACCCCCATTTGCGGTTTTCTTGGCAAAGATAAAGCATGGTTACTTGACCCCCATTGCCTAGCCTTTACCTCTCTTTTATCTGGGAACCAATACAGGGTATTGACCCTAAGATGGAAGGTAAGGGTTGAAAGAGAGCCAGAGACAGTGTCAAAGATGGAGAGACAGAGGTAGACTACAACCCAAAGACTTCCTGATTCTGAGTCCAGCGCCCTGACGTACTAGACAACTGCTGAACACCAGGTGCTGACAATATGCTTGCTGTGATTTTTTCTCTTCCAAATTCTCTGGAAATAACCTTTAATTTGGTAAGAAAGCGAATCAAATCAAATAATTGGGTTTGTTCTTTCATCTCTGAAACTCATCTCCTTCTAGCACTGAGTTAGATAAATCACCTTTATTTCAATAAGTTTAATTCAATCACTGCCTGTCAGAGGGAAGGGAGAAAAATTCTTCTCTTTTGCCTCTAAAGAATTTCCTTACTTCATGCCTTCATTTCTTTTGAGGCTTCAGTAGCCCAGCCTGGATGGAGAGATCAGGAGGTCCCTGCCCCATCCACTACTTTCCCAGAGGAGTGATTGCTGATGGACCACAGCAATTACTGCAGTCTAATGAATTTGATGGTCAAAGTTTATTTGTCAATCAAAACTCACTTTATTCCAGCAAATAGGAGGGAAGGGAGGAAGAGAGGAAAAGAAAGAATTCATCAAACACATTAAAGTGGCCATATTTTCCCTGCTGAAAATCAAACTGCTTGATGGTGGAAAGGACCATTTCCAATGAGATATGGGTAGTTTGAGTCTTCTTCAGGATGATACTCACTTGAGAGGGGAAACAATGGACCCAATTTTAGTTCCTGACTCTGGGAAGACATTGTAGGATGAGCTGAGGGCACATGAGTGTGTGTATTTGTGGTTTAGACTCATAAACTCTTAGGGATCAGACAGTCCAACTTCTTTATTTGATGGATGAGAGAATTGAGACTCACAGATTTGAAATTATTTAGTAAAACGTCAGAGTCTGAACTTGAACCCAGGTTTCCATTTTGAGAGTAGTGTTCCTTCTTCTTTATTGTGGCAGAGGTTTCAAATATGTGTGTATGGCTTTTTCTTAGACTCAGAGGATTTACAGATGGAAAGGACCATAGAGATCATTGAGTCCCATGTTCACCTTGCAGATGAAGACTGAGGCTCAGAGAGAAAGATTTGTGACTTGCCTGAATTCACATAGTTGGTATTTGAGGAAAGCTGTGATTCACACCCAAATCCTCCAGACCCAAAACTGCACATAGTGTGGATTTGGACTTCCAGGATGACCAGGAGGTATGACCCTTCGGTTGTGGGATGGTGAGATTCATTAGGGCAGAACTTTAGGACATATCGCGATGAGAGTTAGCCATCTCCTTCACGGGCAACAAAAGTCAGTCCAACTCTCCATATTCTGGGTACAATATGGTTGCCTTTATCACTTCCAGGTCACTTTTTAAGTGTCTTTTGTTTGCTATATCACAATTGTTTCCCAATATACTCTCTCACCCCCAGACCCATGGAACCCTCTCTTATAACAAAGAAAAGTAGCTAAGTAAAACCACTGAGCATATCATCTTCATGTCATAGTATATTCAACATTCCAACTTTTAGCCATCCTACTTTCCTAGTAAGAGGAAGGAAGTGGGTGTCACCAACAGACTAAATTGGGTTATTACCATTCATTTGAGGTTGGCTGAAGGGTCACTTGTTAAAGTTCTTCAAAGGGAAAACTTTGGATCAGGAATCTCAATTGTCATTTAAATTTGAAGCATCATAGAGAAGACAGCAAGCCAGAAGTTAGATGACTTGGATTCTAGTCCTTGATCAAACAGTAACTTCTACTTGGGTCTCAGTTTCTTCATCTAAACAATGAGAGTTTGAATTAGATGATCTATGGGGTTCCTCCCAGCTCAAGGGCCTACACATTTTTCAATCTTGAAGACATGTAGGAAAGAATGAACACCAGCTCTAGAGTTAAAGGTTCTGGATTTTAGTCCAGCCTCTAGTGCTTAATACTGACCTTAGGAAAGTCAGTTAGGCTTCCTGAGTCTCATTTTCTTCATTTTAAAAATAAAGGGGTTTAGATTAAATGACCTATGAGTCCACTTGTAACTCTGAAGTTATAACCACTGGTCTCTGGTTGACTGACCCTCAGCTGAGAGAGGATAACAGGCTATCAGGCAGCCAGTGAATTATAGAGACAGGAAAATGATGCAAGATAGTTTCAGAAGGATAGATAAATGATAGTGAAAAGGGTCCTGGATTAAGATTCATGGAGAGAAGACCAGGTAGGCTTGAAAGCTAAAAATCACTTGGGAGTTTCTTTTCTGGTAAAATAATTCTTTGATATGCCCTTTGATGCGGATTTTCTACTGCTAGTCCTATATCCAAAATAAATCAAAGGAAGAGGAAGAGGTCTTATATGTACAAAAATATTTGTAGCAGCTCTTTTTGTGGTGGCAAAAAACCCTGGAAACTAAAGGGATGTCCATCAATTGGAGATGGTTGAATAAGTTGTGTTAGATGTATATTATTGTGCTGTAAGAAAGGAGGAAATAGATGACATCAAAGAGATAGGAAGACATTAATTAATGCAAAGTGAACAGAATCAGAAGAGTAATTTATACTGTAACAACAATATTATAAAAATAAACCATTTTGAAGACTTTTCTAAACTGAAGAAGAATGAAATGAACAGGATCAGGAGAATAATTCATGCAACCACATTTTAAAAACCAACAACTTTCAAAGCTATAAGAAACCGACCAATATGATGATCATTCATTATTACTGAGAACAGTTTTAAAGCATTCTCACCCTGACAGAGAAGATGGATTTAAGTATGGGATGAGTCATATGGCTTGTAGGTAGCTATTGAAGGAATTTGTTTTGTTTGACTGTACATTTGTTTCAATGAATTTATTTTTCTTTTCTTCTTAATGGGTTGGGGGTAGGAGAGAGAAAAATAGATTTCTGTTCTTTACAAAAAAATAGAGAGGTGAGAGGATGATGTTGTTGAGGCATGTTTCATGTACTTTCATCTAAGGTCCCTATTATGAGTTTTGCTTAATTGTTTTATGTTGTTACAACGGACTTCTCTGAATAAGGAGTAATCTGTAGATGTTTGTAACATAAGAATAAAACACATCAATACAAAATTTTAAAAAATGATCTAAGGGAGAGCTGAGTGGTTCAGTAGATTGAGAGCCAGGACTGGATATCAGAGGTTCTTCATTCAAACCTGGCCTCAGACACTTCCCAGCTGTGTGACCCTGGGCAAGTCACTTAACTTCCCTTGTCCAGCCCTAACCACTTTTCTGCCTTGGAACCAATATAGTATTGATTTTAAGATGGATGGTAAGAGTTTTAAAAAATGAACTTGACTATTTCTAATACTGGCCTACTACAATCCTCTGAGAGGTAGAGGAATATGGGGGATGGTGAGTAAGAAGAAATGCAAGGGGGAAAGAATGAAACACACATTTTTAACAGGGTAGTTTGGTAGAAGGGAGAGGTTTTTGGTGGGAGAAGAGATCATGAGCTTTGTTTTGGACATGTTGGATTCAATATGTTTATGGAACATCCAGTTTGGAATGTTCAATAGGAAGTTGGTGATGTATGACTGGAGCTCAGGGGAGTCTGTGGCTGGATATATGGTTTTGTGAGTCATTTGTACTGAGAAAATCATTCAACACACGAGAGCTGATGAGGTCATTGACTGAGAGAGTGTAGAGAGAGAAGTGGGTCTAGAACAGAGCCTCAGAGGCATGCCTATGATTGGAGGCATGATAAAGAAAATGATTCAACAAAGGAGGTGGAAGGGAAGGAAAGTCATAGCACAAAAACCCTGAGATAAGAGAGTATTCTGGAGGAGAGGATAGTCAAGAGTGTTAAATGCAGCAGAGAGGTCAAGAAAGATGAGGATAGAAAAAAACATTGTAATTTTTGGCAATTAAAAGAGTTGAGATATATAAGGAATCAACATAAATTTAGAGAAATAAGAACCATTCCCAAATAGATAAACTGGCAAAGGATAGGAACATCCCCCCCCCCCAATTTCAAATTATCAATTGCCATAAAAAACTTTTCTTCTAAGCACCAACAAAAGAAATGTAAATTAAAGTAATTTGAGGTTCTAGTTATACCCAGCAAAGAGGACAAAATGACAAAAGGTAGAAATGGTCAATGGTGGAAATATTATGGGAAGGCAGGAATACTAATATACTATTATTGGTGGAACTGTGAATTGATTCAACCATTCTGGAAAACAATTGGGAACTAGGTGGGAAAGGTTACCAAATTGTTGACTCCTTGACCCAGAAATGCTATTCTTGGACACATACCTCTGGGAAGTCAATGATAAAAAAAATTCAGTATATCCTGAAATAGTCAGAGTAACACTTTTGTAGTAGTAAAAAGCTAGAAACAAAGTGAGTATTTATCAATTTAGGAATGACTGAAAAAATTGGAATTCACAAATATCATGTATTGTGCCTTAAGAAGTGACCAATGTTAGGAACTCCTACATAAGATCTATGCATAGGGCTGTCTGTATAAGGGTAAAAGGCATGGCGTAGCTTACTTGGATGGATGCAATCTGGGATTTAGGATCTGGTTCACTTTTGTGGACAGTAGGAGGAAGGTAGTCCTTGCATTACCAGAAACCTAGGATGGAGAGGCATGTAGAATCAAGGCTAGGAAATCTCTGTCTCCAGTAGGGATATTGTACCAAAATTGTACCTATCCACAAAACCATAAATATTTGTAGTTTGAAAGTACAATTCAGAATGAATTCAGAATGAAAGCTGCTTTCTTGATCCTTCTCAAGGGGGAGGGTAGCCCATAGCTTATATTCGCCAGCTTAGCCCCTTCCCACCAAATGCTGGTTACACATAAGACGATTTTGAATAGCTAATAAGCCTTGTTATTAAAGGAAGCAGCAAAACAGAAATCAGAGAAGTTGTATAAATAGAACATACCAAAGGATCCACAAGAGTAAGTGAGCTCCTCAGTTTGGAGTGAGATAAGATCTCAGCTCAAATCACGAGGGAGAGAGAAAGATTTCACCTAGAAAACAGTCTACTCTCAGTATTCTTTATAGATGCAGGCATTAAAAATCAAGGGACATGGGGGCAGCTGGGTAGCTCAGTGGATTGAGAGCCAGGCCTAGAGATGGGAGGTCCTAGGTTCAAATGTGGCCTCAGACACTTCCCAGCTGTGTGATCCTGGACAAGTCACTTAACCCCTATTGCCCAGCCCTTACCACTCTTCTGCCTTGGAGCCAATACACAGTATTGACTCTAAGATGGAATGTAAGGGTTAAAAAAAAACAAATTAAGGGACACAAGGAGGGCTAACTTCTAGTATAGTGCCTCTGGGTTCAGGGCTAGTCTGTTATTCAGAAATTTTTACTTTGTCTTTCAACTCATTTCTCTGTAGATATGTATATTTAATCAACTGATATAGTTCCCCTCTCTACTCATGAAGCATCCTGGCTCAGTGTCCTATTAGCCCTGCAGTACAAATGACAGGGCTGTCCCTGGAAAAAACCTGCCCAGGCTTGGGCAGAAGCATTACACAGAGTTAGTTACACAAAGAAGTCTGGGAAGACTTTTATGAAGAGATGGAGAACCTTGAAACAAAATATCTGATGACTACAATAATGTGAATGAAAAGGAACACTAAAATTAATGCTGTTATTCTAACTGATCATGACTCCACAGAAGAGTTAAGGTAGTCTATTTCCCTCTTTTCAGATATATGTGTAAGTGAGAATTTGCAAGGCATGCATGCAAGACAGAAAGCTGAGGACAGAAGAGCTGTCAATCAAAAGGAACATTCCATTAGGAATGTTCCTGGGAAAGATAGTTGGAGCCAAACCAGGCTGAACTGGGGGAGAAACTTCTTAACTGGATCTCTTTTTTGGCTTCTGGAGCTGGGGGAGAGGCTTGTGAACTAAGTTTGGCTGCTTGTGGCTGATGGTGAAGACCCTGAAGCTTTTGCTAACTGACTGATATTTAACTGGCTGGTTAAAAGAAGAAAGAAGACAAATAATTGTCCTCCAAACTCTCTGACTGTCCCTGCTAGTGACTGATTGCCATTTCTCCAATATCCTCCTAACCCTCATTTTAGAGTATAGGGAACCCTATCCCTCTTACCTTATCCTCTACCCTTGTCCTGTCTTCCCCAAATAAACCCCTTACTTGAGAAATTAAGAGAAAAGAATATCTTCTCTAAACCTCATGGTTTACCCCAAGTGACTTGAAGGGAAAGGGGGAGGGGAAGCTAAAGGCTTCAGAAGAGGGGAGGAAATGGGAGGCGTTGAGGAGAGGAGGGTAGGTAAAATCTTGATCCATTAGTCATCCAGTATTGATCAATAGACACCCTCAGAAGTATCTCTCTCTCTCAAGTATCTCTCTATTACAACTACCAGTTGTAGTTGATAGCTTGGTGACCTCCTTTAGTGGACAAATCTTTTCTGGCTCACTGTCAGGCTGGGTGTCATTGTCGCCTTCATTTCCCTTAGGTACACTATCTGCCTTTCCATTGTCTTTGCCTTTAATATTATCAAGCCCTTTTCCCTTGATCAATTCTTCAAACCAGTTCTTAATGATATTTTCAAGATTATTATCAGCAACCAATATCTTTTCTGTCTTCGGGGGAAATCACAAATCTAAAGATCTTTCTCAAATAGGTTAGAGTTTGTAAGACAGCCATAAAGATCACATAAACTTGGGCCAGAAATTGCCAGAGCATTAATTCAGTTTGAAAAGGTGACTGCAATATAGACATGGTTTTATTGCCTATGTAATCAATAGAGTCAAAGATCATATGGGTCATTTTACTGTAACATATGTTGCAGACCCAGAAACAAGTAATAACTGCTATAACCACAACTCCACAGATAACCTGCTTAAACATCTTTCTTTCTTCTCTGCTGTTTCTAAAGATTGTGGGGTTCAGTCTGTTTTAAGGGTGCCACTTGTAATAGAGAGATACTCTGAGGGTGTCTAGTGATTGATATCCTAGATGTCTAATGGATCAAGTTTTTTTCTACCCTCAACCCTTCACCTCCCGGTTTCCTCCCCTCTTGTGAAGCCTTTAGCTTCCCCTCCCCCTTCTCCAGTTTACTCAGGGTGCACTATGAGATTTCAGAGGAAACACTTTTTTCTCTTAATTTCTCAAGTAAGGAGGTTTATTGGGGAAGACAGGACAAGGATAGAGGATGAGGTAAGAGGGATAGGGTTCCCTAGTCTATACAGGAAGGGTTAGGAGGATATTGTGGAAGTGGCAATTCTGTCACAACTGTGACACAAAGTCTGTCAGGGACGTATGAGGACAACTGTTTTCTTCTGTCAGTCAGGGTCTTCACCATCAGCCACAAGCAGCCAAACTTAGTTCACCCAGCTCCAGAAGCCAAAAAAGGGATCCAGTTAATAAGGTTCTCCCCTAGTTCAGCCTGACTTGGCTCCAACTGTCTTTCCCAGGAACATTCCAAATGGAATGTTCCTTTTGATTGACAGCTCTTCTGTCCTCAGCTTTCTGTCTTGCATGCATGCCTTGCAAATTCTCTCTTACATATGGGCTCGAAGTAGTAATTGTTTCATATTCTGTGGAATACAGATACTGTTAGTTGATTGTATGCAGCTGTAAACAGTCATATAACTGTTTTTGTTTGTTACAATGTAGAGGCTGAGGGTGATGAGTGTGTGATATGGGGTATCCTTGGGAACCGTCACTCCTCTGTCTTCTATGGGTTTATGTTATTTTTTCTGTCCAGTTTCAAAAGCTGTCTAGTAAGTATGCTCTGGAAAATTGTCAGAAATCCTCCAAATGGTAGAAATTTTTGCTAATTGGCTTGACTCTCACCCTAGGGTGAAGTCGGGAAATCTTTCCTTTGGGCTAGCTTTCCCTCTCTCAATCTCAAATCCTGAATTTGTAGGATTATAAAGAATTATAGTTAATGGCCATGTAATTTATTAGCAGTATCAAGTAGCACAGAAATGCAGATAACATTTAAACAATGGTTGGGATGAAAATAAAGAAGGCTGGAATGGATCTTGTAGCCAGGGCTACCTTTGACTTTTCTTCTTCCTCCCCCCTCCTGCCAGCTGGGTCTGAGGATGTTTTAAAGAAAAGAATTAAGATTTAAAACCCAGGTGGAAATTCCTCAGTGCTGTGGTCTGAGAAAACAGGGAAAAGAATTTTGAATGGACTTCTTTCACAAACTGCTACAGTGGTGGATCCAGTTTGACTTCAGCTTTTGTATACTCCTGTGTACAGGATCTTCTCTCCTTTTGCTTTCCAGGTCTCATACTCAGCTTCTTATGTTCCATTCTTGATTTTCTGCCTTCCAACATGGTGCCCAAAGACTTGGGTCTCTGATTCAGACCACTAAAAAACCCCAATAAATTAAGTTTGCCTGAATACCCATGAACTGTTTAGCTCAAGGATTCTCTAACTTCTCAGGAAGGTCCTCCTCCAAAGTCTCAGCGATCTTGGCATCTGGTCCAATTGTAGTTACTCAAGGAATAGCCTATGGAGTTAGTGGATGATGTACAATATATCTGGAAATATCTCTGATGTGAAATTAAATAGCATCAATCAAACATATTATTTACATTATAGTAAAACATTATTTAAAAAAACAACCTCAGATAGGAGAAGAATAGAGACAGATTCTGGAAACTTTATCAAAGCCCTATCTCTAATTGAGATTTTCCTCTGACTCATTGTTTACTCTGACCTCAAGAGGGTGTCCTTAGATAAGATATTTAAAGGTCAGTGAGAGACCAGTTTAACCAAAGTCGGTCCAGAGCATTTTAGGATTAAAATAAAAGAACAACAAGTAGAAGAAAAATGGGAAAGATCTGCAATAAAAAATAAACAAACCTTTTCCACCATCAAGCATAGTGGAGTCACTACACATGGACTCTAACATCACAGTACTGGATGTGCTTATAGAGGAAGTAGAAATAGCACTAAAGAAGACAACTTGGGGGAAAAGCTGCATTAGACCACATTGACATTTTATTAATTTCCTGTTTATTTCTATGTATTTTATTTTATGCATTTAAAAACATTATCTTGAAAGGGGCGTAGCTAAGAAGACAGAGTAGCATGGAAAGCTAGAACCACTCTGAGAATCCTCTTAAACCAACATTATAATAATGCCTCAAAATGAATACTGGAGTGACAGAACCAACAAGAAGACAGAATGAAGTAGCTCTTCTGGAGAAAACAACTTGAAAAGTAGGCAGAGAGGGTCTATTTTACTGGGGTGAGAAGGGAGAACAACTGGCAGGAGCTGGAAGCAAAGCCATGCATTGAGGAATACAAGGTGCCCACCCCCCCATCTATAGTCTCATGTTCTGTGCCTGAGCACAAGCCAACCTTGAGACCCTGAGACTGCCTAACTCAACAACAGGGCATCCCATGCCCTCTCCTTGAAGTTCCAAATCCTAGTGGAAGCCTAAAGTGCAGCCCCAAACCCTGGTGCAAGGCAGTTCATGGCACCTGGCCAGGTTAAGTCTAAGGGGATACCTAGAGTCCCTTCCCAAGCCTTCTGGGAGACCCCAAGTTTCATTGCACAGCAGTCTACAGTGCACCAGGCTAAAGCCCAGAGTGAGGCTCTAAGCCTCTGATCAAGATAGTAGTGAGAACCCAAACCCCAGCAGAACCCTAGCACAAGACAATCTGTGCCAGCCTGCTGCTTATCTAAGAGGTCCAGGGCTCTGCCCAAACCTGCATTAAGGTTTCAAGCCCCAGGGCAAGACAATCCACAGTGTGCTTGGCTGAAAGCCTAGGGTGAGGCTCAGAGCCCCTGACTAAACCTTCAGTGAGGCCTCCAGTACAACAGCAAGGAAGTTTGCACTGTACATGGCTATGGAAGCCCAAAGTGAGGCCTAGAGTCCCTTCCTGGGCTTGACATGAGGCCCTGAGCCTGAACACAAGGTACTTCACAGTGCTCTGAGTCCTTCAATCCATCAGCAATCCCTAGAGAAGACTGAATCAGTAGTGGGAGGTGGCTTTCATAGCTCCCAACCTATTAGCCATTATACCACTTTGGAAGAACTGAAACTTGGAGAAACTTAGAACTAGAGCTAAGGGCAGCAGCAAGGAAAAACTGAAGTTTAAGAAAGTCCCCCCCCCCCTAAGAATAGAGCCTACCATTAAGATAAAAATAAGCTAAAAAAAAGGGTCTGGGAAAATGAGCAAACAGAAAAACAAACAAAAAATACCTAACCATAGAAAATTATTATGGAGACAAAGAAGAGCAAGGCACAGATTCAAAAGGAAACAGTGAGAACAAGACAGTCATACACAGATCTTCAAAGGAAAATGGGAATTGGTCTCCAGCTCTAGTAGAGCTTGAAAAAGAATGAAAAGATCAAATAAGAGGCAGAAGAAAAATGGGGAAGAGAAATGAAAGTAATGCAAAAAGAAAATCATAGCTTGAAGAGCAGAATTGGCCAACTGGAAAAAGAGATACAAAATCAAATGAAGAAAAGAGTTTCCTAAAAAGTAGAATTAATCAAATGGAAAAGGAGGTTCAAAAGCTCACTGAAGAAAATAATTTCTTAAAAATTAGAACTGGGCAAATAGAAGCTAATGATGTCATGAGAAATCAAGAGACAATAAAACAAAAACAAAATCATATTAAAAAATAGAAGTAAACAGGAACTATCTCATTGAAAAAAAGTTGACCTGGAAAACAGATCTAGAAATGACAATCTAAGAATTACTCCCTGAAAGTCATGATAAAAAAATCCAGACATCATATTACAAGAAATTAGCAAAGAAAAGAGCCTTGATATTCTTGAATAAGAGGGTAAAATAGTAATTGAAAGAGTCCATTGATCACTTCCTGCAATAAGTCCCCAAATGATAACTCCCAGGTATGTTATAGACAAATTCAAGAACTCTCAGGCAAAGGAGAAAATATTGTATGCAGCCGGAAAGAAACAATTCAAATATCATGGAGCCACAGTCAAGTTTAAACAGGACTTAGCAGCTTCCACATTAAAAGATCAGGAGACTTAGAATATGATATTCTAGAAGGCAAGGGAACTAGTTTTGCAATGAAGAATCACCTACCCAGCAAAACTGAGTATATTTTTTTCAGGAGGGAAAATGGTCATTTGTTAAAGTCCCAGAGTGGGGCTGGACTGGGACCAGGGTTCCACAGGTAAGGAATGGGGAAAATAGTAAGAGAAAATATAAAGGTAGAAGTAAGAAGGACCTCACCTGAAGATAAATTTGAGGGAAAAGATAAGAATCACAGTCACAATCACAGTGTGGGGTCAGAAGGGACCCAGAGCTGGTGGCAATGGGTTCAAGTTTATTCCAAATTTGGTAGGCCTTTTAAAGGTAAAAACCACAGGAATTACAATCCCCTGTGAGAAAGGTCCATGGGAAAATGTAACAAGAATGTAGATAGTGCAGCTGGTAGGATAGTGGTTGGGGCAAGATAATTATCCCAGAAATCATCTGGGGTGCATGGAATGGTCAGCAATCTTGTTATGGGAAATTAAGAGAAGGTGGAGGCAAGGGCACTTGGACCCTTTCTCAGACAGACCTTGAGAATTCGACCTTTGAGGAAGGCTCTCAGATCTTTATCTAATATAGATCTAGAGATATCAACCTCTGACAGTCATTTAATAAAATAGTTTTCAAAACATTTCTGGTGAAAAAACCATACCTTAACAGAAAATTTAATGTCTAAAAAGAAGACTCAAGAGGAGTATAAAAAAGTAAATAAGAAAGAAAAATTTAAGGGATTCAATAAAGTTGAACTGTTTATATTCCTACATGGAAAGATATTTGTAACTATTAAAATTTCTATCATTATTAGAGTAGTGTGGAAAGGAAAACTGAAGCAAATTTTGGACTTTCTGCCACTCAGGTGGAACAAACAGCAGTTGGAATGTTAGAGTGAAGATATTGACAAGAATGACAGTTGGTGGGGGGAAGGGGTTTCTGGGAGTGACAGTTGGTCTCCAGGACTCTCTTTCCTGGCCCTCTGACTGGAAGGAGCCTCTCTCCCTGTCTCGGGATATGTGATCTACCTGGATTCCTGTGATGGTGTCATCAAACAAAAGGATTTAAGGGGAACGGTTAGAATTGTAAGGCTGGTCTTTAGGGGCATCAGCCTGAAGAGACAAGCCCAACCAGCTCTGACAGTCAGAAACTTTTCTTCCTCTTGCTGTCTACTGCTAAGACTTTGAACTTAAGAAAACTAGCATAGATTAGCATAGACAGGAATAAAAGAAACCCTCTATCAGCCTTTGAGGTCTGACCTCAGCTCAAAAGCTGAGAGAGACTCAAACCCAATTTAGGGAAATCCCTCTTCCCTGATACCTCCCCAATCCAAACTTGTTATTAAAATTCATCTTTATTTAAATAACCTCAGTCAAATAAGAGGACTATCATTTCAGGGGGACATAGAGGGAGCTGAACCCAAGGACAGCCATTCAACCATAAATTATCCTTATCAGACCCCTGCTGGGCAACCTTGGGTGGGGGAGGCTTGTCCCTCAGGAGGGTCTGCACTTACCTGCTCTGTGGTATCTTCCACATCAATCAATAGAGAAGACATTCCCTCAGGCTATCATAGTTGGCCCATTTCTTGGGAACCCCATTTTTCAAAGATAGCCCCTCAGCAGGGTGTACCTCTCCCCTTTTACCTCACCAGCATCCATATTCCCTCTGTCCCCTCAACTCCTCCATTCCTTGTTATAAAATCTTCCTTTTCCCCTGTACCTCTTCAATCCTCAACAATCCCGTTAACTATTACAATAGTTAGAAGGAATTTATGTAGACAGAAGGTGTGGAAGTAGGCTGATATGGATGACATGTGAAAAAAAATCAAGGGGTGAAAAAAAGGATTTCAATGAGAGAAAAAGGAAGAGAGAAATAAAATGGGGTAAATTATATCACCTAAAGAAGCATGAAAAAAATATTACAGTGGAGGGGAGGATAAGGGTGGTAATTGGCAATGCATAAACCTTTCTCTCATTGGAATTATCTTAGAAAGGGAATATCAACCATATTCATTGGGGCATAGAATTTTATCTTATAGAGAAGTAGGAGGGGAATAAGAGGGAGTCAGGGAAGGGAATAATATAATGGAGGGGCAAATTATTAAAAGCAAAAAAACTTGTGAAGAGGGACAGAGGGAAAGGGGAGAAAAAGAACAGGATCAAAGGGGGAAACAGAATGGAGGAGAATACACAGATGTTTATTATAACTATTAATATTAATGGGATGTACTCGCCCATAAAACAGAAATCGGCAACAGAGTGGATTAAAACCAGAATCTTTCTATATGTTGTTTACAAGAAACACATTCAAAGCAGGGAGACAGACACACACAGTAAGTAAGGGGATGGAGTAGATTCTGCTTCAGCTAAAATATATAAAGCAGGAGTAGCAATCATGAACTTGGTAAAACTAAAACAAAAATAGATCTAATTAAAAGAGATAAGGAAGGAAACTATATCTTGATAAAAGATCCTATAGATAAGAAAGTAATATCAATACTAAACATACATGCATCAAATAGTATAACTTCCAGATTTTTAAAGGAGAAATTAAATGAGCTTCAGGAGGAAAACTATACATAGTAAAATCTAACCAAAAAATAAACAAGAAAGGAGTGGAAAAAATGAATTTTTAGAAAAGCTAAATTTCTGGAGAAAATTGATTGGAGAAAAAAGGAACATTCTTTCTTTTCAGCAGAACATGATACATACACAAAAATTGACTATTTATTAAGGCATAAAAACTTCACATCCAAATATACTAAGACAGGTATTCTACGGTGAACTGTCAGCTGGACTCAGGAAACAAGGTCGACCAAAGAAAAGATTCAAGGATCAGCTAAAGTCCAACTTGAAGTGAGCAGGCATTACACCAAAGCAACTAGAACTCGCTGCCTCTGACAGAAGCAGCTGGCGAACCCACATTAACCATGCCGCCGCCACCTTTGAAGATGAGCGACATCGACGTCTTGCCACTGCGCGTGAACGCCGACACCAGGCCACAACCGCACCTCCCGTAACAACTGGCGTCCCAGGCCCCGTGTGCCACAAACTGTGCGCCTCAGCCTTTGGACTGCAAAGCCACATGAGGGTACATCAATAGACGATAATGCACAAAGACCATTGTCATTCTCGGTCACCGAGAGACTACCACTAAAATCAGATCTAAACAACTGGAAAAACATTAATTGCTCATAGGTAGGCCAAGTTAATATGAATAAAAATGACAATTCTACCTAAATTAATTTACTTATTCAGAACCATACCAATCAAACTACCAAAAATTATTTTATAGAACTAGGAAAAAGAACAACAAAATTGACCTGGATGTTGTCCTAGGTTCAAATCTGGCCTCAGACACTTCCCAGCTGTGTGACCCTGAGCAAGTCACTTGACCCCCATTGCCTAGCCCTTACCACTCTTCTGCCTTGGAGCCAATATACAGTATTGACTCCAAGATGGAAGGTAAGGGTTTAAAAAAAAAATTGACCTGGAAGAATAAAAGGTCAAGAAGAATATAAAAGGAATTAATAAAAAAAAATGGGAAAGAAGGTGACCAAGCAGTACCAGATCTCAAACCATATTATAAAGCAGTAATCTTCAAGACAATTTTATTCTGGCTAAGAACTATATTGGTAAATCAATGGAATATATTAGGGTAAAAGACCTTAGAAATCTCATGTTTGATAAATTTGAAGATCCCAGCTTTTGAAATAAGAACTCACTATTTAAAAAAAACTCCTTGTAAAACAGGAAAACAGAATGGCAATTAGGCATAGACCAATATTTCATACCCTATAACAAGATATGGTCAAAATGGGTATGTGCATATGATAAAGGATGGTGCCATAAGTAAATTGGAAAAGAGCCCTTTTTGAGATGGCAAAGAATTGGAAATGAGCAGAACCAGGAGAACAGCAATATTGTATGATGTTCAACTGTGTAAACTTGGCTATTCTCAGCAATGCAATGATCTGGGACAATTCTGAAATGATGGGGAAGGCTATTCACCTCGAGAGAAAGAACTATTGGAGTTGGATGTAGATCAAAGCAGACTATCTTTCATATCAGTTTATTTACGGTTTTGTTTATAAGGAACATTATGTTCCCACGTTACTGCCCTCATGTAGCCATGTCACATGGTGGAGGGAGTAATAAGAAAGGAAAACTAAAGCCAGGATGGATAAATTACTTGCCCAAGACAAATTAGAGAGTAAGTATCACAGCTTGTACGCTAACTCCAAATCCAGGACATTATGATGTCCTACTACATTGCATTTGTTGCCCCAGAAAAATGTCCCTAAAGCCATTCACTTCATTGCCTGAATTTAAGTGCCCAAGTTCATTTTCTGTCCTTGTCTGTTTTCTGGATTCTAGCATAAATCAGATCTTGTTTCTTCTCCTTTCTATTTTTGAATCCAAGGGAAAAAGAGACGATTTAGTAAGAAAGGGTGGTCAGTAGTGCCAATAGTCATATTTCAGAGATGTGGTTTGGTTCCAGACAATAAAGAGAATATTACAACAAAGTTTTTGGTTTCCCAATGCATATAAAAGTTATGTTTACAGTGATATCTATCTATCTATCTATCTATCTATCTATCTATCTATCTATCTATCTCTCTGTCTGTGTCTATCATCTCTACCTATCTCTCCATCTATCTATCTCTCCATCTATCTATCTATCTATCTATCTATCTATCTATCTATCTACCTACCTATTTATCTTTATCTATAAACAAAATAATAAATAAATAGTGTAATAGAATTATATCTAAGAAATGTGCATACTTTAATTAAAAATATTTTACTGCTAAAAAATATTAGCCAATGCTAGCTTTCAGCAAGTAGTGATCTTTTTGCTGGTGGAGAGTCTGGCTTGACACTGATGGCTACTGACTAATCAGGGTAGAGGTTGCTGAACCCTGGGGTGACTGGCAATTTCATAAAATAGGACAATGAAGTTTACTGCATTGAATGCCTCTTCTCTTCACTTGAACATGTTAAGGCCATTATAGGGCTATTAATTGTTTTGACTCAGGGAATAGAGAGGCCTGAGGAGAGGGAAAGAGATGGGGGAATGATTAGGGGATGGAGCAGTCAGAACACACATTCATTGATTAAGTTTACTATCTTATATGGTACCCCAAAACAAATAAAACAGTAATATCAAAGATCACTGATCACAGATCACTGTAATAGATATAATAATAATGAAAAGATGTGAAATATTGTGAGAATTACCAAAATGTGGCACAGGGACACAATGTGAGCATATGTTGTTATAAAAATGGCACCCATAGACTTGCTCGATGTAGGGTCACAATAAATCTTCAATTTGTAAAAAACTCAATATTTGTGAAGTGTAGTAAAGTGAAACATAATAAAATGAGAAATGCCCATACTGCTAGAAAAGTCAAGAAGAATGAGAACTGGAAAATGGGCCAATGGATTTAACAATTAGGAGTTCATTGGTAGGCTGAGGGCAATTTCTGTAGGGTGATGTACTGAAAGGGGGTTGAGAAGAGATTTCATGAGATATTGGGTATTGGTACTTGAAGAACTCTTTCTTCCTAGAAGTTACAGAATCACAGTATTTGAAAGATGGAAGGGATTTCAGTGGTCTTGAAAGAAAGCCTTCAAAGAAAAGTTGGATGACCATTCAAGTTCAAGATTCAGTGATTCTGTGAACCTTTTAAAAATTTTGATTAATAAAGGGGAGAAGTTCCATTTAGAATGATTTAAGCTATAAATTAATCAATCAACAAGCACTTATTAAGCCTTTATTACATATCACCATATGATATTAAATATCAAATCAATCATATATTAAATATAAGCCCCTATTATATATGGGCAACTATATGGTACAGTGGATAGAGCACCAGGCTTGGAGTCAGGAGGACCTGAGTTCAAATCCAGCCTCAGACATTTACTATCTGTGGCCCTAGGCAAGTCACTTAACCCTGTTTACCTCATTTTCCTCATATGTAAAATGAATTGGAGAAGGTGATGGCAAACCACTTCAGGATCTTTGCCCAGAAAACACCAGATGGGGTCATGAAGAATAAGACCATGACTGAAATGACTCAATGACAACAGCAAAAATATACCAGGTACCATGATAGGTGCTGAGGACACAAAAGCAAAAATGAAACTGTTCTTGCCCTCAAGGAGCTTTCATTCTATTGAGCTATGAAGGGTGTCTACTGATTCCAGACCCTTGAACAGAGTCCACAGATAATTAGAATGAGAACCTAAGTCTATTGACTATCTACTGCACTAAATTGAATTCCCAAGGAATTATTGTGGAAGCAATTCTATGTCCCCTCCAATGGAAAGCTGATGGCTCCCTCAGGCTGGATAATGGCCCATGTTTCATTAAGGATCCAGAGCACTGGAACCTCTCTCCCTCCCTCCCTCTCCAGGAGCTTGGAGGACAGAATTGTTCTGGGGTGAAAGTGTGGCTCCATCTGTCCAATTCCTGCCCTGGGTTCCACCTCAAAGTCTCAGAAGAGGCAAAACACCAGCCTGCTGAGAATGAGTGTCTTCAAGATGGAATTTATCTGCTCAGTTAGTTTCTACTGAGGGCAGAAACTGCTTCATGATCAGCCATCTGGGCAGTTGCTAATGATCTCTAATCTCTGATATCCCGAAGGAAACTCAGAGAGCAGCAGGATTCTGGGAAGTGGGAGAGGAAGGAGGGGAGATGCCTACGAAAACATACCATCACAGCATCTGGCAGAGTCCTGCCTGGTTATTCCTGAACTCCCTGGAATAAACCATTACTTAAGCTGGTAATTGTAAAGTTCTTCATCACTTTTCCCCTTCCCCTCCCTTTCTGAATTCTTCCTCTCTCTGAGAGAACCAGATGGTGGCAGAATCCACATAGCCTCTGTATAGTCCTCCATCTGTAGGGAAGAACCTCAGAATGTTAGAATTGGAAAGGCCATGGAGATCAAAGATTTAGAGCTGAAAAGGACCTTTGAGATCATTTAGTGTAATGCTCTCATTTTATTTTTATTTTTATTGAATTTTTTTTCAGTTAGCAAATATCTATTTTCTCTTCCACACCTCCTGTCCCATTGAGAAAACAAAAACAAACACCTTAGAACAAATATGCAATAGTGAAACAAAATGAATTCCCATATTGGCCAAGTCCAAAATTATATATCTCATCTGCACCCTGAAACCAGCTCCTCTTTCTAAAATTCCTCCCTCCTTTCTTTCTTCTTCTTCTTCTTCTCTAGGACAGGATGGCAAAGACTAGGCAAATGGGATTAAGTGACTTGCCCAGGGTCACAGAGCTAGGAAGTATACATTCTGTATACATAGTCTAAGTCCAGATTTGAACTCAGGTCCTTCCCACTACAGGCCTGGCTCTCTATCCACTGAACCAACTATCTGTCCCATGAGTAGTATATTTTATCATGCAACACTATCACTTTACAAATGAGGAAACTGAGTCACAGGGAGGTCACATAGCAAAATAAATAGGAATGTCAAGATCTGAACCCTGGTCTTTTGGCTCTAAGCTCTTCCCTTACTGTTGTATTGCTTGTACAGGTCTCAGTTGTTCTCAGAAAATGGTTAGGGACTAGACCTGTGATTTCACTGGTTTAGGGAACTCTCAGGAAACTCTAGCTGTATGACTGAGCAAATAACTTCACCTCTGTCTGCCTCATTTTCCTCAACTGTAAAATGGGGACAGTAATAGCACCTCCCTTTCAGGGTGGTTGTGAAGATCAAATGAGGCACTTGGTACAGTGCCTCAAATGTAGTGGAAGCTTAATAAGTATTCTCTTTTTCTTCTCTTTCCCTCTACTGATGAGGAGCTGCATTTTCTCCGCAGCTCAGAGCCTTAGTGAGCTGCCTAGGGCATTGAGTGATTTAGGGACCTGCCCAGGGTCACAAATGGTAGTGTCAGAATCAGGACTAGAACTCAGGTCTTTTCCCCACTGAAGCTTCAGTTTTCTCATCTGTAAAATGAAGGGTGGTGGTGGTGAGGATTGAACTAGAATGGATTCTAAGGATCCTTCACTTTTTAAATTTATGAGTTTGTGATAGCTTCTTCCCCTGCTTCCACTATAGGGAAATGGTTCCTCTGGTCCAATTAGAAAACTAGGCAATGCCTAGGGCAAATGATTCTTTGTCATCAGGAGTGGGCAGGACAGCCCCATAACCCTAATGATCATGAAGGGAGCCCTCAGCAGGTTTATAGCCAATTGCTCACTTTGGAGTTGTTATTGGAGCAAATAAACCCAGGCTAGCAAACAAGGTAGAAAGGAAATGAGGACAGATTGCCTTTGGTAGAAGCAGATGAGTGGGGAGGACACTCAATCATTGAGAATTGGTGAAACTCCTTTGGAATTTCCCAGGGATGAAGCAGGAGGTGGAAGGGAGGGGGGAGAGTGGAACTTACTGGAGGAGAGACACACACAGGCAGATACTTAAGTGTAGATGTGTTCACAGAGCCTGAGGAAGCCAGTGAAAGAGAGACAGGGAGAGAGAGGTTTTCACCCATATGGATCTTTACACTCCCAAACAGTAGAGCTCATGGTTGTCTCTTCCCCCCCCCAGGAGGACAAGCCCCCAAACTCCCAGGGAACAGAACTGGATGGGGTCACCCCACAAACCCTTACAGTAGGGGGGCTCTGCCTCCCCCATCTGCTTCCCTCCATCTGGACTCACAAATAAATGGATTTTCTGTCATCAGGTTTGAAGGTCAATCCATCATGTCACACCTGGGATTGGAGCAAGGGTGAGAGTGACAAAGATGCAGGGAACATGAGCCAGGAGATAACTTATGGTATCAGCTGGTCTGGGCATAAAGGGTACTTATGGGCCAGTCTGCCAGATTCCATTCAATTTGTGTAGTGGCCTTTTGAGAGATGAGCCTTCTTTTTTCAGACCTTACATGCTTGTGATCTTTTATAAAATAGCAATATATATGTATATTTGTGCTAATTGACTAAGTAAGATACACCTTCCTACTCTTCCACCCTAATTCCTCCCTCAGTTGAGAACAAAACCCATCACACACATTTATAGTTAATTAAAACAAATTTCTACATTGGCCATGCTCCAAAAAATATTAGTCTCATTCTGCCTTCTGAAGCCTTCACCTCAGCAGTACCCCTTCAGATTTCCATTCTTTGCCACCTCAAAAAAAAGCTATTGATATTTTTGTACATCCTTAGAATTTTTTGCTTATAACTAATCCCTCCCTTAATTTCTTCTCTCTATTTTCCTCTCTCTTCTTCCCTTTCCTTCTTATTTCACTATTGATCAAAGTATATTTCTGTATTCAACTCTATAAATATGTGTGTATTCTTTTGAGGTACAAGTGTCAGCTTTTTTCATCAGACCCAACCTCCTTCTTGGCTATAGATATCTACTTTTTTTTTTAAACCATTCCCTTCCATCTTAGAATCAATACTGGGTATTGGTTCTAAGGCAGAAGAGTAGTAAAGGCTAGGCAATGGGGGTTAAGTGACTTGCCCAGAGTCACTCAGCTAGAAAATGTCAGAGGCCAGATTTGAACCTAGGACTTCCCTTTTCTGGGCCTGACCCTCAGTCCACTGAGCCACCCAGCTGCCTCTTATAGATGTCTTCTTTTGAACTTTCATTATGTGAGATGATTTTCCCTAACCTTCCTTTCCCTTTCTCTTCCACTGTATTATTTTCCTTTTTCTTTCCATTCTTTCTTTATTAAAAAATTTTAACCCTTTCTATCTGTCTTATAATTGATATAAGTATTGGTTCCAAGGCAGAATAATGATAAAAAGTAGGCAATTGGAGTTAAGTGACTTGCCCAGAGTCACACATCTAGGAAGTATTTGTGCAGATTTGAACCCTGGACCACCTGGAGTTCTATCCCCTGAGTTACCTAACTGTCTCTTTCCATTCTTTTCTTTAGATTTTCAAGACATAACAAAACTACTCCTAGGGGTTCTCTGAATGGATTCTTTTTAAGAACCCTGAAAATGAAAAGGATCAGATGGGATATATGTTATCTTCCCATATTTGAATGTAAGAAGTTTTTCCTTGTTTAGTTCTTTTTTTTTAATCATTCATTCATATTTACCTTTTATGTTCCTATTCACTACTGTTTTTGTACATAAAGTTTTCACATGGTTCTTGTCTTTTCATCAGGAATTCTCGGAAGTTTTCTCTTTCTTTTTTTTTTTAAGTTTTCTCTTTCAAAGGTGTTGAACTCAAGTAGAAATGAGCCAAGGTGGCTGCCTATTGCATTATCCACATTGTGGAGTATTTTAATTTATTTTGTCACATGTTTCTCAATTACATTGTATTTTGGTTAGGGCAAGTTTGACACTTTTGCTCTGTTTCATTAAAACACCCCCTCAACCCTCTATAGCATTATATTGTTTTACTAATTACTCTTTAAAGTAAGCCTATATCCTTTACCTCCTGAAATATTTATTGTATTCTGAGACCTCTCATCTTTTATGATGGTGCCTGTTAAAACATGAGTTATTCTAACTGTTGAATTCTCTTTCTGGCTGCTTGCAGCACATTTTTTTTTACCTAGAAACTTTGTGTTTGGGATATGATGTTCCTGGGAATTTTCATTTTGAGATTTCTTTTAGGAGGTGACTGGTAGATTGTTTCTGTTTATACTTTGCTTGTTGATTTTAAGAGATCACTTTGTCCATTGGTTCTAAAAGATCTGGGCACTTTTAAGATTTCTTGAAAATATACATATAGGCTCTTTTCTTGATCACAGTATTTATCAAGAGCAGTGAGTCTTAAAAAATATTTTATTTAATTGATTAATTTAGAGTATTTTTCAGGATTATAAGATCATGTTCTTTTCCTCCCCTCTCCCCAACCCCCTCCCATAGCCGACACACAATTACACTGGTTTAAAACCAGTGATTCTTAATTTTTTTTCTCCTCAATTTGATTTCTAGGTCAGTTGTTTTTGCTATAAACTACATTACATTTTTTTATTTTTTCAGCTTTTTGACTTTTTAAAAATTATGTCTTTTTGCTTAATGGAGTCATTATCTTCTCTTTCATCCATTCTAATTTTCAGGGAGTTTGTGCCTTTTTCACCAAGCTACTAATTCCACTTCCAATTTTTTCTTCTATAGCTCTCCTTTTTAAATTTGGGATATTTTTCTATGGTTACATGATTCATGATTTACACTCCCCTTTCCCCCCAGCCGCTCTTCCCTTCCCCCTCCTGGAGATGACAAGCAGTTCCACTGGATTATACATGTATCATATTTCCATGTTATTCATATGTGAAGTAGAGTATTGGTTCTAAGGCAGAAGAGCAGTAAGGGCTAGGCAATAGGGGTTAAGTGACTTGCTCAGGGTCACACATCTAGGAAGTATCTGAGGTCAGATTTGAATCTAGGACCTTCTGTCTCTAGGCCTGGCTCTCAATCCACTGAGCTACCCAGCTGCCTGTAAACTCTTTTCTATAACTTGATTCATATCTTTTGGGAATTTGAGTTTAGTTTGTGACAAAACTGTTTTTATCTGAGGCAATGAGTATTGATATTTTGGAGCAATTCTTTTTTCTTCTGCCCAGATCTCATAGAACCAGAAGGCAAAGTGATCTCTTAGACAAAATGTAAATAAAAAGTTTAAACAGGAAAGTATCTTGAGGATCCTTGCCAACATAAAAGTTCTTTATGGTGTGTTTTCTTTTCTTTTTGCTTGTTTTCCTATTCTTTCAATCAACTTTTTGACTTCCAACTTGATGTTAGGGTTGGATTCTGCATCTCTTCCATAGGAAAGGTCTGAGCTGGTCCTCTTGCTGCGTCCTTGGTGACAGTGAATTGTGTTATTCTAGGGTCTCAGAGATAGACTTGGGGTCTGAATGTAAGGTTTCAGCTCCCAGTGCTCTGAATCAGGGAAAAGTCTGATTGTTGCCCTACTGGTCTGAGCTCTGCAAATTCCTGACCTGAGTTTGGGTCTCAGCAAGAGTAGGATGCAGCTGGATTCTGCCCCTATTAGTTACATGGAAATTCGATTGGTTGAGAATGGCAAAATTATAGGTTCTCCTTTGATCTGGAATTCTCACCCAGGTTATTCTTCTGCTTTCAGGGCTAGGCGTTGGAAGTGAGACCTTGCTTTGTACCTTAGATCTGAGCCTCATTGTGAATACATACATACATATATACATATATATATGTATATGTATATATATATGCTGATTACATTTTCTCCTACATATCCTCCTTCTTACTCTCCTTTCATGTATCCTTATCCCAATAAATGTAGATATACATAGGGCTAGTTCTGTCTCGAATCCATAGTTGACTACCTTCTCCATTGCCAGAGTTCACATTCTTTTATGCTTAATCTTGCTCCTGACTCTTTGTGTTTATATCTTTCTCTTTCTGCTTCCTATACTTCTTCAAAGAAACAAGGAATGTGTTAATTTTCATCTCTTCTCTGGGATCAAGCTTGGTCACTGTAGTTTCACAGCTTTCAATTTCTTTATTTTATTTGTATTCTTACCTTAAACACCAAATCAAAGGAGCATTTCCATATATATGGTAGAAAAGAAAAAGAAGATTGTGCATGAAACTGCACACCTCGATTTCATACAGCTTGCTTGTTTGTCTTATAACAAATTTGCATGGTCAAAATAAAACCCTCAAACACTAGCATTGGGGACATGGACAGTTCAGTCACTTTCTTAACATAATTCCAAATTGTTTCCCAGAAAAGCTAGACCAATTCATATATTCACTAACAGTGGAAAGATGAACTGATGCAGAATAAATTGACAGATTTAGAAGAACAATACCTAATAACTATAACAACATTAAAGAAAAGACCACTAAAAAGAAGTCAAATTTCAAGTAATTTAAAAACCAATAACATTCCCTGAGAACAGGTAATAAAATATACAGCCCTCTTCTTGACAGAAAGATGGGGGACCACTATAACATATTATTGTATTGTACATTGTCAGATCAAGTCACTATAAGTTGGTTTTAATCATGGTTTTCTTTGTTTAAGGGAGGATTCAGTTCTAGGAATAATCAAGGAAAGAGGGAGGATAGGTTCTTTCCAGAAATGACTGTCATGTCAAAGTAAAAGACATTAATAAAATCTTTTTTTAAATTGTGAACATTTTAAAAAAGTAAAATAAAGACATTAAGGATGTGTGTGTGTGTAACTATAACTAACCAACTAACTAATGATATATCTGGAAAAGAAGGTAGATTGATGAAGGGGCAATCTGAGGGCTCCACATTGGCACTGCCCATAGTAGAGGAAGGTTTCTGATGTGATGGAAAGATTATTTTATCGAAAGGCATCAGTAAGAATCACATAGCCAGAAAAATGTATGGAAGGTGTTATGGCTTATGTCTCTCTTTCTCCTCCGATAAATCCCACTTATTGGTTTTCTCATTGGGAAATGCAAAAGGGGTATCACTAATGCTCTGTTTCTGAGGAACCTTCTCATTCATCCAAGTGGGTGGATTAATCAACTAATCTATCAAAATGCATTTATAAGATGCCTAATATGTGCCAGGCACTGTAATAGGTGATGGGGCTACAAAGGCAAAAACCAAGTCCTCAAGGAGTTTATGTTTCAGCAGGCAAGACAATATGTAAGTATATAGGCATATACCAAGTATATGTTAATTAAATAAATGCAAATATTTTTTAGAGGGAGGGCACCAGGCTGGGGGAAGGGAGGACAGGGATCAAGATAGGCTTCACATAGAAGGTGTTTGAGTTGAGTCTTAAAAGAAATAAGGGGTTCTGGAAGAGGAGGTGAGGAGGGAATGTATCCCAGAAATGGGGGACAGTTAGTGAAAAGGCATGGAGATAGGAGATTGAGTGTCCTGTGTAATGAAAAAGAAAAAAAAAGTCAGTTTAACTGGACTATAGGGAAGAGAAATAATGTGTAATAAGGCTAGGATGAGAGGTTAGGACTAGGTTATAAAGACTTTTAAAGCCACAGAAGTTTGCATGTTTTATCCTAGAGGTAACAGGGAGCTACTAGAGTTTATTGCATAGAGAAAGTTCTTATTTTGAGTTCACATCATCAAAATAGGTAAGTAGATGAAGAACATTGTGGTAGAGAGCTTTGGGGGAGATATTAAAATAATTAACATCCAGTTCTTGCTCTTGTGGAGCTTACAATTTAATGACCAATGTGCCTCTGAGAATGTGAGATTCAATTTTGCATTTGCCCATGTTTCTTCACAGAGCCTAAGGTTCAGGCAAACTAGCTTTCTTGCTTTTCCTTATGCCCAACTCTCCATCTCCAGCCTCTTGCCTTTGAACTGGCTGTTTCTTATGCTGGGAATGTTCTCCATCATCTCTGAAATCCATGGTTCTTTCAAAACTTAGCAAACCACGTGAAGTCTTTCCTGATCTCTGAAAGTCTTAGTACCTTTTCCCACAAATTACTTGATACTTTTTTTTACATGTGTTTTCTATTCTGTTCCAAAAGCCTTAGTGAAGTTCTCATCTAGGGGGACTTTGTATCTTCATATGTGTTTATGTGTATGTGTGCATACATATATATTATAAATTCAAGCCTCTTGAGGGCAAGGACTATTCATTTTTGCCTTTATATTTATAGCACCTAGGACAACTCCTGACAATTAACAGGACCGTCCTAAATGTTTGTTGATTGATTAAATCCATGCTTATCACAGGAGCAGCCGGGCTACTAATCAGGCACCAGTATCCTAGGATTTTCCCAAGGAAAAGTTTCTTTTACTCCCTGGAAAATCAAATGAAATGAAGGTACCTTTCCTCCTCTTCCCTCTGCCCTATCACCCAGCCCCACCGTTAGGGAACACCTCAGCATGACCACCTCAGCACCATGGCCAGCGGCAATATCCATGTCTTATATCTCTCCTAACCTTTCCAGGCTCTTGGCTATCCTTGAATAAACAAAGCAGCAGGTGTCGGGCTCTGTCTCTGCCAGGCAAGCACATTCACTGCTGATAGTGATTGATCTGGCTAGCCACTGGGGAGGCATCAGACAGAAAGTACATCCACAGAGCCTCCCGGAGCAAAGTGACATGTGTTAGGTTAAGCTCTCTATCAAGACAGAGTAAAACCACCTGCCTGCTCCCTCCTGCCTCATTAATGCTGTATAACAGCTGAATGTGAGCCGGGAGAGACCACCCCTCAGGGATGGTGCTGATGACTTTCAGAATGGGGAAGCTGGAGGGCTGAACTGCAGGGTCTTCCCAGGATTTTCTGGTTTGGTTTTGACAGATTAATTTGATCAAATCTTTGATAAAGTGAATAAGAACAGCCAACATGTTTTTAGTGCAAATACCCAGAAAGCATTTTCATAAGTAGAGCCTTTGGATGTAGGCAGGCAAGTACCATTACCCTCATTTTATATTAGAGAAGCTGAGGCTTTCACAGGTTAGTTTACTTGATGCAAATCACATTAGGGAGTAGCAGAGCCAGGACTGTATGATCCCTTCTGACTCTAGATTCAGCACATATTCCCTTACATCATGAGCTGGATGACACTGAGTTGTTCAGGATGATCCTTCCAGAGGACAAGTGACCTTTGTTATTTAAGCTCTATATACTTTTATGGAGCAAGCCTTGGGGAATGGGGAAAGGAAAGAGGTGAGAGAATAGGGGATATTGAGGTAAATAGACATAATAGTGGTCTTAGACCCTGGGCATTCTGCCCACTGACCTGGTAGTTGAAATGCTGGCTATTGCACTTTGCCTATTAGTATACCCAATATCAGGTAGCTAGGTGAAACAGTAGGTAAAGAATTGGATACGGAGTCAGGAAGACTGGAGTTCACATCTGACCTCATTTAATAGCTCTGTGATCCTGGAAAAGTCATTTAACCTTGTTTGTCTCAGTTTTCTTTTATGTAAAATGAGCTGGAGAAGGAATTGGCAAACCAGTGTCTTTGCCAAGAAAGCCCCAAATGGGGTCACAAAGAGGTAGATATGACTAAAATGACTTGGAAAGAAAGGAGGGTTCCTTTTAATGGCTTGCCAAGATTGAGAGTGCCTACTTCTGTCTAGCTAACAGGGATGGAACAGTCATTCAATTAACCAATAAACATTTATTAAGTATCAGTTCCAGGTACTGAGAGTTCCTAGGTACTAGAGATATAAAATCTAAAATGACATGATTCATGCTATCCAGAGATTATATTCTTTTTTAAAGGAAGAAGAATGAACAGCTCTGGTGAAAAGAACTCTGGTATTAAAGCCAAGAGTTCCCAGGTTCAGGGCTGCTAGGTAGCTCAGTGGATTGAGTGCCAGACCTGGAGTTAGGAGGATCTGGGTTCAAAACTGACCTCAGACACTTCCTAGCTATTTGGCCCTGGGCAAGTCACTTAATTCTAATTGCATAGCCCTTGCCACTCTTAGAATCTTAGAATCAATATTGAGACAGAAGGTAAAGGGGTGGGGGAAGTGCCAGCTGAACCTCTTGCATTCTGTGTGATGTTGGGTAACTCATTGTGCTTCAGTTGCTCACTTAACAAATGAGAGCTTTTAATGAGATGATTGCTAAGGTTCTTTCCAGCTTCTGATAATCTGTAAGTCTATAAATAAAGACTTAAAGGAGGATCAAATTGACCAAGAACCCCTTTAAGCATCTACTCCTATATTCCAGCTACCAGGATAGACTCTTTAGATAAGATTTTTTTTTTAGCACTCAGTGAGTTCATGTCTTTACTGGGGGTGAGGGAGGGAAATTGAGGTCCTGGTCCTTGGGTGCTGGGCCCAGTACCACACAGTTGTTGCCTGAGCCTTAAGTCCTGGGTTTGCCTGCAGAAGTCTTTTGTGCCTTTTTCTTGACTATAGTTGGTGTGTCTGCTACCCCATCTTCTTCTGAATATAGAAGTTGTTTTCTTTTTCTTGGGCTTTGGGGGTGTGGACATCCTGTAAAAATCTGTCCGGCTTTCAAGGAGTTTACAATCTGATTGGGGGAAATCATAGATATTTATAGGTATAAATAAGGGATAAAAGAGCTGCGAGTGAAAACTGGAGACCCAGAAACAAATAGTTCCTAGTGTAGAACTCTCTCTTTCTTTGATTCCATGATTGTATCCAATGGGAGTGTTTGACTGTTTTCCCCTCCCAGGATTGAGACCAACACTACAGTTCAGGTCATTGCCCAATATCCAGGAAGCCAGTTCACTTTTTGGAGAATTAATTATAAGCTGCCCAGTTCCTCCAAGAAACCCAAACAATTCCTAGCTGCCAGGTCAGTGGGACTTCCTCCAGAGATTACAGGATCATCAGATTTAATGATTGAAAGAGATTTTAGGGATTATGCATCTAAGTCTATCTTCTTGCATTAAGTTAATTGACATGTTCCCTCCCATTCTTAAGTCACCAGATGCTGCTATAACATCTAGTCAACAAACATTTATTTAGTACCTACTGTGTACCACACTGTGCTAGGCATTAAAAAACAATCACAAGGGGGCAAGGAAGTGATGAAGTGGATAGAGTGTCAAGTCTGGAATTGGGAGGGCAAGAGTTCAAATCTGGTCTCACACACTTCCTAGCTGTGTGACCCTGGAAAAGGCTCTGTTTACTTAGCTCTTGCCCTTCTGTCTTAGAGTTGTTACTTAGAGAAAATAAAGATTTAAAAAGGAAAGAAAAGCAATAAAAAAACAACAAAAAATACAGTACCTGCCCTCTAGGAGCATACATTCTAATGGTAGAAGACAATATATAAAAGGGAGATGGAAAACAGAGATGGGAGGTGGAAGTGGGCATGATGGAGAAAGTGATTCCAAGAATTAGAGAAGAGAGTGAACAGATTTGACTGGTCACTTTCTTTAAATTGGAGGCTCAGATGAAAGGACCATGTGGGGAGAATGATCTTCCAGTGTGAGAGGCTGCTGAGTCATAGGAGAGAAAGAAGTCTATAATCAGGGGCAAGAAACCAGAGAGGTCTAAAGGGGCACCATTCCTGCATCCCACATCCCTTGATGTATTCACATTGTTGGGAGCAGACCCCTTCTTAAACTGCAATACAAGTATTCATTTTTTTTTAGATTTTTGGAAAATGTTATTTAATTAATTTAGAATATTTTCCCATGGTTACATGATTCATGTAGCCAACGAGTAATTCCACTGGGTTTTCCATGTGTCATTGATCAAGACCTATTTCTATATTGTTGATAATTGCACTAGGGTGATCTTTTAGAATCTACACCCCCAATCATATCCCCATTGATCCATGTGATTAAGCAGTTGTTTTTCTTCTGTGTTTCTATTCCCACAGTTCTTTCTCATAAGTCCCTCAGAATTGTCCTGGATCATTGCATTGAATTACAAGTATTCAAATGGAACTGTGACCTCACTGTTTTGGGAATTCTTTCTACAGAAGCAGATCGAAATTCATCCATGCCTGTTCCTATATTTCTCTCATCAGGACATCTTGAAGGTCTTCCTCTCTTTCTTCTTGAGCATTAAGGTCACCTACCTGTTGTCTTTCAGTCTTGACCTGTCACCAACTCATATTTCCTTTCTGCCAAATAATTATTTGATGGCAGTCTCTGCTCCTATTCCCTTGAATTCAATACAAATGTATTTCAGGAAAAAATATATCACAGGGATGGAACTTTCTCTTATCCTCCCTTGAGGCAATTAGACATTTATCTGAGAGTAAAATCTATTTTATTCTGGGATATGAAGGAATAATGGTGTTCTATGCTCCTTGGAGAAAAGGAAAACTGGAAGGTGAGTATTAAGCCAGGAAGGAGTCAGAAAAGTAAAAATCACAGAATGTCAGGACCCTAGAGATCATCCAGGCCACCCCTCTCTGCCCCCCATTTCTTCCTTTTATTCCATCCCAACATCACTTTATAGATGAGAAAACCTAGGTCCAGAGTAGGGGAATATCACCGTCAATGGAGTCACAGGCTGAGACTTCAATCCAGATCCCCTGACACCCAACCCAGTGCTTTGTCCATGATCCTACTGGGCCTCTTGCCTCTATCCACTGAAAACAGGGTGCTCAAATGAAGGAAGAGATCCAGCACCATTCCCATTAATTGTCACTAGGCAGGCACTGAATGTTCTGAATTCTCCAAGCGCCTTTGGGGAGGGAAGGGGGGAATTAAAAATGTTTCATGCTCTCTGGGACCCTGTAGTAATGTTTCCTTTGTTCCCAAGCTATGGGCTGAGGCAGGAAGATATAACATCTACCATAATGAGTCCTGTGTAATTAACACCTCCACTTATCTCTACAATGGAAGTTTTTGAGATGCTCTGTCTGCCCCAATTGGAGCTAACTGCTTCTTGCTCCCAATTAAGAGCTTCATTAAGGAAGCATGTGCTGTCTCCTTCCTGAATATTTTACCTGGGTGCTTCTAACCCACCTGTGGGTTCTGGATTCTTCCTGAGGATGGGGAAGAATGGGAAATAAACATTCACTCCTCTCCATTCATTCATTCATTCATTCATTCATTCATTCATTCATTCATTCATTCATTCATTCATGTATTTATTCAGCAAACATTTAAGTACCTACAACTTGATCACTGGATCATTGAATTAGAACTGGAAGGGAATGCAGAGGTCCCCTCATTTTATAGATGAGGAAACTGAGGTTTAAGGAGTGCCAAAAGTCACAGGAAGTAAGTAGGAAGCTAGGATTCTAACTAGCTATGTGCTAGTTAATGTTTAACAACAAGCTTTCTGAAAGAAAAAAAAGTATCCCACAGCACACATTTAAGTTTAATCTGCATTATTAACATTTTCTTTTTTCCAGTCTCACTATTTTATTAATTTATTTAATTTCATTTTGAATTCCAAGTGGTCTCACTCCCAGCCTCGAATTAGAGAAAGGCAAAATTTGATACAGATATATATATATATATATATATATATATATATATGAAACCATATAATACATACTTCCATATATCAGTTCTTTCTTGGGAGGTGGATAATGTGTAGAGAAAAATGCAACACAGGGAAACTGAAGCACATTTTTTTTCAGGCAAGATAAGAGAATTTTTTGTTTATTTGTTTATAAAACCTTTACCTTCTGTTTTAGAACCAATACTAAGTATTGGCTCCAAGGTAGAAGAGTGGTAAAGGTTAGGCAATGGGAGTCAAGTGACTTGCCCAGGGTCACACAGCTAGGACGTGTCTGAGGCCAGATTTGAACCCAGGACTTCTGGTCTCCAGACCTGGGTCTCTCTGTCCACTGAGCCATCTCAGTAGCCCCAAGACAACAGTTTATTAACAGTGAAACATAAAATGGGTCAGAATGGCCACCTCAGTAAGGTCAATGACCAAAGGGTGATGAAAAAGATGATTCTTAAGGAGATCTATAAGGGGCAGTTGGGGTGGGTCAGGGTATTTGGAAAGCCTTAAGATTAACTACAGCAGGGGAAAGAGGGTTGGTCTCTAGGTGTGACTGATTACACCCCAATATGACAAGGAATATTAATTTTTATGAGCCCCAACGACCTCTAGTAATCTTGGCTAGAAAATCAGAACCACCCCAATCAGGAATTAGCAGTCCAGTCCTCTTGGGGGAGACCAAACCACTCCATTTTTTTACAAGGAAAAACAGGGACAGAGAAACTTTCCCTAGAGGATGAACTCAGCCTAAAGTGATTTCTGTTTCCAGATAAATAAACCAGAGGTCCCAGGACAAACTGATTGGGTAGCAAATGCCCTGGTGTCTATGAGCATGAGCTATAGCATCACTCCCTTTGGACCAGTCTTTAAGCTTAATCAGACTAGGACAGACCATATTTTTGAGTCAGGTGAGTTCAGGCAGATACTAACAATTATAAAGATTAATGCAGAATATTTATTAATTATATTATAAAATCAATACAGTAGAAATCAGAGGTAATAACTTTTATCTCTCATGATTGCACTTTCCTTCATAAGTCCTTCATAGTTGATCTGAATAATCATATTACTCAGAATACATAGTCATTTACAATACTCTTCAAACAATTATTTTTATTGTATACAACATTCTCTTGGTTCCTCTCTGAATTATTCTGAATTATTCCATGCAAGTCTTTCCATGATTTTCTAAAACCAACCTACTCGTCATTCCTTTCTTTCTTTCTTTCTCTTTCTTTCTTTCTTTCTTTCTTTCTTTCTTTCTTTCTTTCTTTCTTTCTTTCTTTCTTTCTTTCTTTCTTTCTTTCTTTCTTTCTTTCTTTCTTTCTTTCTTTCTTTCTTTCTTTCTTTCTTTCTTTCTTTCTTTCTTTCTTTCTTTCTTTCTTTCTTTCTTTCTTTCTTTCTTTCTTTCTTTCTTTCTTTCTTTCTTTCTTTCTTTCTTTCTTTCTTTTTTGTTACCTTCTGCCCTAGAATCAATACTAGATATAAGTTCCAAGGCAGAAGAGTGGTAAGGACTAGGCAATGGAGTTTGAGTGACTTGCCCAGGGTCACACAGTTAGGAAGGATTTGAGGTCGGATGTGAACCCAGAACCTCCTGTCCTTAGACCTGGCTCTTTATCCACTGAGCCAACTAGCTACTACAGCTCATCATTCCTTACAGCACAGTAATATTCCATCAATTAGCTTTTTTTCATCACTTTCTTAAGTCAACAAAACCACCAAGTAAGTCCTGATTTGTAACTGTTGATTTCCCAGTGTAAATACTCACATCGAAAATTTAATAATCCAAACTTTGGAACTGGTGTGAGTTGGCTCCAGCAGATTCTCTGATTCCAAAATCAGCCTTCTCTGCTTTCAGGGAACTTACTCTCTCACAGAAGGACACTGCCTGCAGATGATAAATTTGACACAGGGTTAAAATTCAAGAGGGGCAAAGGAGACACCCAAAGAACTCTAGGAGAATCTTTCTATTCTGCCCCACCTATCTTCCCACTAATTCCCCTTTTCCTTCTTTACATCCGTTTCCTTTGGAGGTTCAATTCCATTCAGACATTTATAACCTCCTTCTGGCAAGACAAGTCAATAAACCTTTATTAAGTGTCTACTGTATGTTTACAGTGTATGGGCTGTTCAGGGAGGATGAACACATCTGATATGAGGGCTTGCTGAGCCCTTTTCAGGGCTGTTCATTGAAATAAAGAGTAAACTGACTGGAAACTATTACTTCTTGAACTAGAGAGGATAAACGGAGGGGAAACTGTTTCTTCAGCAATGGCTGCTGTTCTCTAGCTTAGACTGTGAGAGGGCTGCCTACAGGAACCTAAAACTGCTTATTGGTGATGGAGGTAGAACAGAGAAAATGCTGAGATACAGGGATGCCACCACACAGGGATGCTGGTACACTGAGGACTGCTCTGGGGTTTCTGCCTATTGATCTCTACTGATTGCTGATGGATCAATCTATTTCCTAACCTCCCTCCCTTAACCCACCTCTCCCTTTTGCCTCCCTCACCTCCCAGATCTTCTTGAAGCCTTTGGCTCCTTCCCTCCCTCCCAAGTGAACTATAAAGATACTCCAGTTGCTTTCTCAGTCAAGGGGTTTATTGGGATAACAGGATGGGAAGCTGAGGTAAGAGGGATGAGGAATTTCCCTAATCTAAATGAGATAAAATTGAGGGTTTGGGGAGTCACAAGTGTGACTCTTAGACAGTCAGGAAGATGGAGGTCAGCAGCCCTTTCAAAATCTTCTTTCTTCTTTTTCACAAATCAGCCAGGTCTCTCAGCTTAACCCAGAAAGAAACAAAGTTCAAAATCCCTCCTTTTCTTCTGGCTAGATCAACTCTCTTATAGACCACCAACTCAAAAGCTTCGCCTCTGGTCAGCTTCCACTGCTTAGAGCCAGGGAGACAGAGACCCAGCCCCCCAAAGCTAAGTTTCTCTTCTCAGTGTCAACTTCAAGGGCTCAGAGCCAGAGACAAAGTCCAAAAACCAAATCAGCCTCACAAAAGTCAGCCAGCTTCAAATCTCCAGGGAGAGAGAGTGTCTCCCAGTCAGAGACAAAGTCCAAAAGCCAAGTTTCAAACCTCCAAGGAGAGAGTGTCTCCTAGTTAGAGACAAAGTCCAAAAGCCCCCTCCCCGCCGTTAGCTCAAACTGCCACCAACCAGGGATATTCTGTTGGAACCCTGGCTTGAATGACATCTAGAGCTAGATCTCCAGCCCTGCATCTTGGTCCACAAGTCCTGCATAACTTCTCTCTCATGTCTCTATCACATCATCCACCTTTGGTGTCCATCTTCTACCCAATTCTCATATCTGGCTCCAAGAAGCTGTAGCATATACAACAGCCATCTGTTATATGGCAGGTACGCCATCTTGAAAGATGAACTAAATCAGGTTGAGCATAACCAATGGGCCACAAACCCATTGGTGAGTTAGGGGGTGTCTACCTCAGGCACACAAAAATTTCCCCTGGTGGAATGGGCAGAGAAGAACAATTTGTTCCCATGGCCAAGAAAGTGGTTAAAGCAGGTGCTGTGGAGTACTTAGAGCTTGGATGTCAAGGTCATCCACTGCATCCCAAGCCATCACCAGTCATCTTGACTTTTGTGTTGCCACTGGACTTGAATGACTTTGGAAGTGAGAGTGGGCCCAATGACTTTGTACAACTCTGCCCCACAAATTCAATTCAAGCACAAGTCAAGACATTGACCTTGATGCCATTGGTCCTCTTTTAAAGGAAGGACAAGCAGTAATTGTAGGTCCAGCTTTGTGTTAATTGCTAGAAAATGCAACTTATTGTAGTTGAAAAAGACCTGTTTAGAATCACAGGACCCAGTTCTGGATCCTGGCTCTTGTTACTCATTCACTTTTCATGTGATTTGGCAAGCCACTTCCCCTCTACAGGTCTCGGTTTTCATAGCTGCCAAATGATGGAATTGGGTAAGATCAGGGGTTCTTAGTCACAAATCCAGGAATTTGTTTTTTCTTTGCCTTTATATTGTTGTAGTCAATGTATGTATATTTTTCAGCTAACCTCTACATTGGTAAATCTTGGTAAAATGATTTATTCCTAGTCATGTAGGTGTTAGTGGCAGGGTCAAGATTTGAACCAAGCATTTGATTACCAATCTAGTCAGGGTAAGGCTGGTGCCGACCAAGCCGATTGTTAAATTTCCGGCGTGAGCCTTTATACCTCAGAAATGACTACTAATCAGGGTTTGATTTATTGTTTTGTTGATTTCTAGACTTAGGAAAGTGATGAAGAAAATATTAACAATACTGATTAAACTTAAAAGTGTGTGCATACTTTTTGTTTATTTTTGGAGAGCCCAGTTGTTAAACATTTACTAGCATACTCCCATATTGCTCTATAAACATTTGATTTGGGAGCTCAGCAGGATTGAAGTAGAAGGCTCAGGGAATGAAGTCATCAAACTGGAGACCTGGTGACTAAAGGCTGATAATAATTATAACTTCCATTTAAATAGCACTTTAGGGTTTGCAAAATTATTTACATCCATTATCTCATTCCAGCCTTACAGCACCCCTGAATCCAATGCTCATTTGACTACAGCACTTTGCCTTAAAGCTCTGTGGAAATCCCTTATAGTCACCAAATGTCTCTAAACGTGATGGGAAACTCAAGAACAATAGAAGAAAATAATGCATCTCCCTTTCTTTCCCCCTCTTTCCCCACGTCAATGTCAGAGATTCAAGGAATCTCAGAGTGAAAAGAGACTTGAGAAGTCACCAAGTCCAATCCCTCTTTGGTTCACACAAATATTATCTGTAACCTATTCTGGTCTAATACACTTTTCTTATAACTTTGTATTTTATTTGTGTTTCTAATTTATCGCCCCCCACAATTAGACAGTAAGCTCTTTGGGTGGATGAACTTTACCATATCTAACTTTTGCATCTTACTAGAAGCATCTCTCACAGCAGGTAAATCAATAAGCAAATATTTGTTGTTGGTAATGATGATGCTCCACCAAGTTCCTGTTTACTCACAGCTTTGTCTCTTAGGCTGGTGGCCTCTCTTCACGGTAGTGTTATTTCCTGAATGGGAGGGGCATCATAGCTGGTCTTTCCCATAGCCGATCTCTGATATTCCCAGCCAGAACTTGTCCAGGCCAGCAAGGTGGGAGGGTGGTATGCGTGTTCAAAGGCCATGTATTTTGATCATTGTTTCTTGGCAAGCCCCCCTAACTGGCTCATTAACAGAAAGGTCACCAAGCACAGAGAGTGGCTTAGTTTCTGAAAGGTTTAGCTCAAAAGTCACCTTTTGCTCCAGACAACTAATTGCAGTAGCAATTCAAGGAGAGGGCAGACCAGGTCAGGGAAAGGATGGGGGAGAAGAACATGGGTGGGGGATGGAGGATGGGAGAAGGGTGTGGAGCAATGGGCCCAGGAAAAAAGGTAGCTAAATATAAGAACGCAATTAGCACATCTAACTCATTATTCTGCCTCTGACAGGGAGAATGAAGAAATCTTTGGATTTGGGCTGGAAGATATAGGGGTCTTCTATAACATTAGGTTAAAAGGTATGGATCGTTCCCAAATGACCCTTTCCCATTAATAATCTATTGTTGATTTTAAAGTCTTTGAATAGCTCCAGACTGTACAATCTCCCATGTTAATCATTTGCATATGTTGTGTGGATGCTTCCAGGAGCTAGAGTGGAACTCTTTTGAGTAGGTTCTCTTTTATTTTTCTTAATGATTCATCACCTTAGGGTATCCCCTCCTATGAGCTAACACAATGCTCTTTACATTTTGTGTGAAATAGGGCCCATTCCCCTCCTGGCCCTGATCCATATTGTCTCTTCCTAGCACTTCCTGAACATTTAGACTTTTCTCTCTCTGAAATATCCAATTATCCCTTCAGCCTTCTTAAAGTGAAACATTCTTTGGACAAGCCTACCCCCTTCTTCCACTGAAGCTTCCATTTTGTGGTGGGGCTCAGGCCAGTCTTCATTTCCCTCCTGCCCCTGTTCCTAACTTCTAGACTTCCTTCCTTTCCCTCTTCCCTCTTCTCTTCCTCTTTCATTTCACTTCCCTTTTATGCGCTATCTTCCTTTTTTTAGAATGGATGCTCCTTGAGGGTAAGGATTGTTTTTCTTGTTCCTAATATATATTTCCCCAGTATTTAGCACAGTTCCTTGGCACATAATAAAGGTTTAGTAAGTCTTTCCTTTCTCTTACCCTCCCTTCCTTCCTTCTTTCCTTCCTACTTTCCTTCTTTCCACAGTCTGGTGAAGTCTATGAATCTACTATATTGAAGTACAGTGGTCAAAGTACTTAAAAACCAAGTCCATAGACCTAAAGTTAAGAACCTCTGCTCTAAAGGATCTGCAATCTTACTGAAGTGGTTATTCTTTCCAATAATGAAAATATCAACCCATCCATGATCTCTCCTTCATTATCCTCTGGAGAGCTACCCAACATGCTTTCCCCCAATTTCTCTTTTCTCCAATTTCTCTTTATATTACATGGATACTTTTGTGGAATCCATAAATTATAGTTTGGTGGAACTAATAAATAAACCCAAGGATATGAAAAGAACATGTCTACCATAAGTAAAGAAACGATTTCCAAACAGGAAAGGGTCAGGCTTCTCTACAAGCCTTGGGCCATCAACCTTTCACTCATAGCCATATCCCAGAGGGTTATTCTTTACCCTGTTTCCTCCCTACTTCAAGAATTCTTTTCCAAACACTCTAGGATTGGCCAGAAAATAATCACTGCAGACAAGTGAGATGAGTTTACATCTGAATGAAAATCCTCTTACCCATCATCCTTATTACACTCTTCTTGGAAGGTAAGGGCACTTTGTGGGATTGCTGAACAGGTATTTTGCTTTCACAACAGACCTGTATCCTCTAAACATCTCACAGGAGCCAGATCTTTGGGCCAGCCAGAAGCATCTCCTTGGTGCCTTCAGTTACAGTGTTTTCCTGGGGGTGGTGTTTTTTGCCTCTGAGAGGAGTCCTGCCAGGGTATAGCTCATTTTGTGATGAGTGGGAACCACCACTCGGTAGGATCAAAGCTCAGGGCACAGTCAGTGTTCCTAGGGCAATATTTGCCCTACTGAGTCCTCTCACGTTGAACTGACTTTTGCTTAGGATTCTACTGTTTCTTCTCTGCATGTAGCCACTCACAAATTCCCCAGAACTCAAAATAAATACCATCCTAGTCCCTCCAGCTTTTAAGCTTACTCTCCTACAAAACTAGTTTTCTTCATCACACCCAGGTCACTTTTTGGCCACTCCAGAACTAATAGCATCCCTAAGGGTTGTCCTGATGCCCTTATATATTGGCCTTGAGGAGAGATGGCAGCTGGTTTGTATGACCGTAGTCAAAACAATTGACCTCTCCAAGCTTTGATTTCTTCACTAGTCAAATGAAGGAATTGGATTGGGTTGTTTCTAAGGTCTCTTCCAGCCATCAAGTCTTATGCTTCTATAAAGAAATGAATTCCCAGCAATGCAATAGATAGAGAGTTGGACCTGGAATCAAGAATACCTGAGTTCAAATCTGCAGCATACCAGGTATATTAGCACCTTGAAAGTATGATTGGTGTATTGATATTGTATCTTATGTGCTCCTATTCCAGACTCATGGTCATGTTACTTATTGATTATTGTATTTCCAAATCTTCAGTCCAAAGGACAAAAGAATTCCTGAGCAGGAAAATATTTGCCCCGGGGTCCTAGCTCCCACCTTGTTAGACCACATTCCTTACCAAGTCACATGTTTGATTAATCTCCTCCTCTTTGATTATGTGATTGTTAAAATCTATGCCATGTCACATGTTCATTAGCCACTTCCCACTCCATATTCCTAAACTCTCCAATAAAAATTTGAGGGCACGTGTAGAGCCCTCTCTCAATTCCATCAGAGGGGCAAGCACAATGGAGCCCATATTTTTTAACTCCTTGTCTCTGAGTCTTTATTCCTTTGTCTCTCTATCACTCTCTCTCTCTCTCTCTCTCTCTCTCTCTCTCTCTCTCTCTCTCTCTCTCTCTCTCTTTCTCTCTTTCTCTCTCTCTCTCTCTTTCTCTCTCTCTCTCTCAATCTCTCTATCTCAATCTCTCTCTCTCTCCTCTCTCTCTTTCTCTCTCTCTCAATCTCTCACTCTCTCAATCTCTCTCTCTCTTTCTCTCTCTCTCAATCTCTCTCTCAATCTCTCTCTCTCAATCTCTCTCTCAATCTCTCTCTCTCTTTCTCTCTCTCTCAATCTCTCTCTCTCTCAATCTCTCTCTCAATCTCTCTCTCTCAATCTCTCTCTCTCAATCTCTCTCTCTCTTTCTCTCTCTCTCTTTCTCTCTCTCTCTCAATCTCTCTCTCTCTCAATCTCTCTCTCTCTCTCTCTCTCTCAATCTCTCTTTCTCTCCTATATCCATTTTCCCTCAGTTTCCAATCTCCTCAGGTGTTCACCCATGAAAATATTAATATGTAACTGCAGGAGGTTACAAAACCTCACATCACACTCTTATCAGATATGTGGCCTTGGATAAATACTTGGCCTCCAGCCATCTCTGACTCCTTATCTGTAACATGGGAATAATATAGCACCTATATCCCAACGTAGTTATGAGGATACAATGATATCGCATTTGTAAAGTGTTTTGAAAACCTTAAAGTGCTATATAAATACTAGCTTTTTTAGGGAAGAATTGAGGAAATTTCAAAGGAAACGATACCATTTTGACTGCTAAGTTGGTTTCCTTCTTGCTAGGGTCACTTATTGTACAAACACTCTACTTTGCCATGATTTTATGGCCTTTCTCTAATCACACCCTCTTTTACCCTGCTTCTTTCTATTCTAAATATAGTTGACCTCAGCCTGAATTCTCACCCTTTTGTTGATCCTTTTGTAGATTTCTGATAGTTTTGGTTATTGTCATTATTTGTTGTAAGAGGAAAAGCAAAAGGGAAGACATTCTTTATGGGGGCAATTATAGGAGATAAAGACTAAGTTCCTTGAGGGCAAGATATATATCATATTTATTGAAAACAGTTTGGGACAAACAATGAGAAAAATTCACTACCTCTAGAGACAAAGGCCCTCTGCCATTTGCCTGACCATAGGTGATTCTTTGACATGGGGATTAGACTTGACCAGATGTCCTTAAAGATTCTTTCCAGATCCAAAACTTATGATATTATGCCAACATACCATACTAGTGTCTTGCACAGTGTTCAGTCATTTTTCAGGCAAATCTGACTCTTCATGATCCCATTTGGGGTTTTCTTGGCAAAAATATTTAAGTGGGTTGATATCACAGATGAGGAAACTGAGGCAAACAAAGTCAAGTGACTTGCTCAGAGTCACACAGTTATTTGGGCTGGATTGGAACACATAAAGATGAATTATCCTGATTCCAAGCTCAGTGCTCTACCCAGAGCACCACCCACATTCCCCTTGAATAGAATAGGTGCTTAATAAATATATAATGGTGATCCAACCATTCTGGAGGGCAATTTGGAAATATGACCAAAAGGCTATATAACTGTCCATAATCTTCGATCCTGTAATACCACTACTGGGTCCTATCTATCCCAAAGAGATAATAAAAAAAGAGAAAATACCTACTTGTATAAAAATATTTATAGCTGCTTGTTTTGTAGTGGTGAGAATTGGAAATAGAGGGGATGTCCATCGATTGGGGAATGGCGGTGGTACATGTTGGTGATGGAATACTATGATTTCAGAAAAATCTGGAAAGATCTGCAGGAATGATACAGAGTGAAATAAGCAGAACTGGGAGAACATTGTACACAATAACAACAACATTGGACGATGATTATCTGTGAAAACTTGGATATTCTCAGCAATGCAGTGATCTGGGACAATCCTGAAGGACTTATGATGAGGAATGCTATCCACCTCCAGAGAAAGAACTGTTGGAGTTGGGTAAATGTGGATCAAAGCATACTATCTTTTATATCAGTGTCTTTATGGTTTTATCTTGGGGTT
Source organism: Monodelphis domestica (assembly GCF_027887165.1). NCBI lineage: Eukaryota > Metazoa > Chordata > Mammalia > Didelphimorphia > Didelphidae > Monodelphis > Monodelphis domestica. The sequence continues at coordinate 483,313,744 of NC_077228.1, forward strand.
TTGGTTATGTATGAGTGTGCTCTTAGAACAATGACCAATATGGAAGTGTGTTTTACATGATAATTAAAATAAATAAATAAAAAATAAATATTTGATGGGTGCAGTTAGGTGGCTCAGTAGATTGAGAACCAGGTCTAGAGATGGGAGGTCTGGGTTCAAATTTGTCCTCAGACCGTACCTAGCTATCTGTCTATCTATCTGTCCATTTGTCTGTCTTTCTATCTATCTATCCATCTATCTATCCATCCATCCATCTATCTGTCTATCTATCCGTCCATCTGTCTGTCTTTCTGTCTATCTATCCATCCATCCATCCATCTATCTATCTATCCATCCATCCATCTATCTCTTATCTATCTATCTGTCTGTCTGTCTGTCTACACACATACATATATGTATTTATATATATGTTGGGTTTTGTGTGCCAACTTATATGTATGGTCGTATTTAAAATAATCCCCACTGGTAAGAACCTGGACTCTGTTGATAATAATAGCTCTCATTTTACTTAGCTGTTTTAAGATTTGCAAAGCACTGTTCATAGATTATCCTATCTGATCCTCACAAGAACTCTGTAAGGTGTTATTATTATCCCTTTTCTTATGGACAAGGAAATTGAGAACAGAGAAGGTAAATGCTTGCTCAGGATCATATAACTGAAAAGTATGTAAGGGAGGATTCATAGTTATGTGTTTCCTGATCCAAATCAAGCCTGCTTATATAACATTCTATCCCCATTAGCAAAAGAAGGGAAAGGCAGAAGTCTACATGGATGTCCAAAGCAACAAATTTTTGGAAAACAGCTGGTGTATATATAGCAGAGGCAAAGCCAGCTGGCCAAAAAAAAGTAGTTTGATGTGGGAGCCAAAGCCATTCAGGAAAGCCAAACACAATTAAAGAAGATGGGAGGGCAGAGGGCAGACAAATGGCCTCCAATTCCATAGTAGCAGAGAATGTAACTGAATTCATGTTCTACTGTCTTTAGGTAGCTGTGAATGTTCTCGCCATGTCTGCTTATCCAAATCTCAGCCATCAAAAGTGTCCCACCCCCCAGCCAAGGACGTGTTCAAATGCCAATTCCTCCATGCAGCCTTCTTTGATTCCTCTGATCTGAAGGGCTCTTGCTTTCCTTTGGGCGCTCTCACTAGTGTTTTATTTATAAGGGGATTAACTAGAATCCAAAGTAAAATGTGATATCCAAGTATTTTTCTTGTCTCCCCTATTAAATTGGAAATTCCTTGAGAATAGGGAACATGTCTTATTTATCCACTTTCCTCACCCCATTATGTGGCATGAACAAATATCTATTGAATGAATGGCTTGTAAAATCCTTAAATGCAAGAATGATACTCTCTCTATCTCTCTCTGTCTTTCTGTCTCTGTCTCTGTCTCTGTCTCTGTCTCTGTCTCTGTCTCTGTCTCTGTCTCTCTCTCTCTATCTCCTTATTAGCTAGTATGGTGCCTTGCTTGAGGTAGAGATCTGCAAATGCTTATTGACCGGAGACCTGGTTCTACTTTTTAGGATCATAGGATCCAAGATTTATAAATTTAGAGCTGGAAGGATCCATATGTAAAAATGGAGATTTGAACCCTGGACTTCAATTCCCAAAAGTCCTTGGCCACTTCCCGAAATGCCTTGTAACCTCACCTGAATTCTCACCTGGGCAGAGAACAGAAATTGTACTTAGGCTGACTCTCTGCCTACTTCAGGGCTCTCTCGGCTTCCGCTTCTAGGGACACCCATCTCCCAAGTGAAATTGAGTGGGCCTTTGGGTCCTCCTAGCCACGTGCTTTCTTATTTTGTATTTTCTTTATTTCTTAATCTTTAATAAACCTCTAAAAATAGAATACTTTTAGCAGAGAAACTAAATTCTAATCTTAACACATAGAAGTCATCTAATTCAACCCTCTCATTTTACAGAAATGGAGGCAAAAGAGGTGAGATGATTTATCCAGAGAAATAAGTGTCAGAAGCAGGAGTTGAACTCAGGTCCCCAAACACCAGACCCAGCATTATTTCTATGAGACCATTCTGCCTCCCCACTTTTGGACTTTTGGATTTCTGGAGAAATCTTTAACCTTTCAGGGTCTCAGTTTAGTCAGGTGAAAAATGAGGATAGATTAGATGACTTCTAAGGTTCCTTCTAGCTCTAAAAACTATGATCCTGTGAATGAATGGGAACATGGAACCCAAAGGTAGTTAAGAAGGGAAAGGATTACATAGAAAATCAATTTACACAGTGAAATGTTTTGTGAAAAATTCTCTCAGGGACATGACTTATAAGCTAACCTGGAATTGATACATAGCTGAGGACTGAAGGGTGAAGGTGCATATCAGGTTCCAATTCAATTGAAATCATTTCAATTCAATAAACATTTATTAAATACCTACTGTATATGACATCAAATGCAAGGTGCCTGACAGATAAGGAAAAAAAGAAAATAGCCCCTGCCATCTTCTAGAGGGAAAAACTGCCTCCAATAAGTACAAAATATTTATAAAAATAAATGCAAAGTAATTGTGGGGGAGTAATAACACAGACGTAGAGCTTGAAAGAAGCTAGAGATTCAATGAGAAAGAATGAAAAAGTGAGAGCACCCCAGGCATGAGGGCTAGTCCAGGAAAAAGGATGGCAAGTTAAAGTTGAGATGTCTATTGGACATCCAGGTAAAAATGTTCAGCAGGCAGGTGTAGATGTGAGACCTGAGGTCAGAAGAAAGATCAGAGCTAGATTCGTAGATCTATGTGTCATCAGCAACCGAAATGGAAATTGAATCCGTGGGAACTGATGAGATCATCCAGATAGTGAAGAGAAGAAAAGAAGGTGGCCCATGATAGATGCCTGGGGGGATACATCCACACATAGCCGGTAGGGAACATGGATGAAGATCCTACAAAGAAGACTGAGAAGGATGGGTCAGGTAGGAAGAGAAGTCAGGAGGACAATGTAGTTGGTTGGCTTGAATGCTACAGAGTCCTGGTAAATGGGTTTAGCAATTAAGTGACATTGGATATTTTCAAGGGGATGGTAGAGACAGAAGCTAGATTTAAAGGAGGTGAGAAGAGTGGAAATGGAGGCAATGAATATAGATAGTTAAGAGGTTCTCTGTGGAAGGGAGAGTAGATAGATGACAGCTCAAGGGGATGTTAGGAACAATTGAAGCTTTTTTAAAGATGGGGATATGGGAAGTGGGGAAGGATCTAGAGACAAAAACTAGGGGAGAGGGAATAATTGAAGGGGCAAAATCCTGGTAGAGATAGGAAGGGAAGGGATCCAGGGTACAAGTATAGGAGAGAAGCATGAGAAGAGAAAGGAAGCTCCCTCCATTTTTGCAGATGGAGTGCAAGACAGTTGGAAATGAGTGTCTAGAGTCTGGGCTTGCTTGGAAGGTTTGGAGGAACTTCTGCTCCTCCTTTTCAGAAACTTGAATAGAGCATCATTTCCCTCTACCTGTGACTGGCTGCTTTCCCTCTTAGGAGACCTCTGATTCAAACCATTGTAAATCCCTGTGTTCTCTTCTAGGTCCTTATAGCCAACCTTCACATCTTGAGCAAGTGTAGGAACAGGCACTGATTGGTATCTATTCTCAGGGAAGAACTGTAGAGCCTCAGAACCCCTTGATATATAAGTGTCCAGGGGTCCATAAATCCTCCAATTAACTACAGCCAGAGCTGCCTCTCCTGTTAATGGGACTCTTTCTCTTTCTCTGAGCAGCTGTTCTTCCACTCAGTCCCCTTCACCAGTGATTAAGGAGTTCACTTTGTGGGAAAGAATTGGGAAGGGATAGTGATGCCCAAAGACCCATTAGAGAAATGATCAACAGGTTAATGAGGATGTCTATGGGCTTTATGGGACCAGGGGACCTTTCAGCCTGCCCTGTATTCACTGCTTTCTATGGCTCTTGGTCAATATATGCCTAAGAAAAGTAACCATAGCATCTTCCACAGTGATTTGGAGGTTACAAAACACTGTCTGCACAACAACCTTGAAGGTAGCTAGTATGAGCGTTATTGCTCCTGTTTTATAGATACAATAACTATGACTCAAAATGATTAAGTGACTGAAGGTCTTATCCCTATAACTTCTCTCTCCCAGCCTCCAATCTCCACTTTGGGCCAGGCAAAACCAGAAAAAGATAGGGGCGCTGAGAAGACAAGCACTATTTCTCCCCACCTCCACCCCCAACTAGGATTTAGAGCTGAGTAAGTAGTCTGTCTCCTGCAGCAAAGCACTCTGATAGAGTCTTTTGTAGAGTAGGATGTTGGACAAGATACTTATAATGCCTAAAAAAGAGGGGATAGGTTATATGCAAGGCCAAACTCCCCCAGAGGGTAGTGGGGCATTGCACATCATTTAGAGCTAGAAGGGACTTCAAGAAATAGCACTGAGTAGATAAATGGAACAGATTTGTCATGCTCAGTGTTTGCTCAATTAATGAGTTTTGTCAGACTCAATGCTGTGCTTGTGGGACCTGTGATCCTCCCCCACAAGAGGACCCCATCTCTGAATGGAATAGGCATATCCTGATTGGGGGGAGTGACCCCCCAAAAGGAGACTCAAGGTTTTTCTTCTCTCTCTCACTAATTTCTCTAAACCCATAGTTCTGGAAAGGGATTGGGAATCTCTAAAATAAAGCTTAGGGATGGCTCTCATGTAGGACCCTTCCTGTAAAAGTCATTCATTTGATCAGAAATGGCAGCTATTTGTTTCTTCCATCACAGAAAATTTTAAAACACAAATAATTCAAAAGCACTTATTAACAAATATAGAAAACCAGAAATCTCCAATCCATCACCATTATTATATTCTTTTTGAAAGGTAAAAGCACTTTGTGGAACTGGCAAACAGACATTTTGCTTTCAGACCTGCAACCGTTTAAACAATTCACAAAGTCCATTTCTTCTTTCTAGCCAGTCATGGCTCTTTAGGGTTGTCTTGGAGGGGAGTGTACTTTTCTCCTCCAAAAATAATTTTTTTAGTAGGAATCAGCTTCCACTGGAGAACTGACACTATCCAGAGAGACTCGGGAAATTTAGGACTTGCAAACAAAGGCAACGAAAGATAGCCAAAGCCTCAGCTCACCTAGGCAAGCCTATATTGATCAGCACTCCCGTGTGCTAAAGCTATGGACTACCATTGCTGATGGAGGTAAAGGTGGGGGACAAGAGATGACCCCTCCTTCCAAGAGCAAGGAGAACACAATTTCTCTTCCTGAACCTACAGTCAATCACATCAGACACAATTGTCATCATCATTATCTTTGTTGACTAATTGGGAGTTGTTCCATCATTTCAACAAAGGGAATGTCCTTCACCAAGAATCCAGCTTATATGCCTACTTCCATGGAAGATACCTCAACAGATCAGGGGAACCCCCAATGGATTTCATTATACCTCTAACATTCAAATGTTGCATTTGGCCAAAGGGTGAATCCCACTGGGCATTCTCTGCTCCTCTATACCATTCTCCTCAATGTAATTAATTAGGGTCTATTGCTAGGAAATCACTTAGCTAGTCAACTAGTGTTGCCCTAATAAGGATTTTCCACAAACTCTGACATAGACTATTTCAACAAATTGTATGGAAGGGGGAAGGGACCTTTGTTTAGGCAGGATTTAGGGCAAAGTTCCCCAGCTCTTCCTCTTCCCTGTCATCATTGCAGCGTGCTTTCCTGAGACTCAGTTCCCTGAGTGCAGGGATTAATTTTGTCCTTTTTTTGATCTTTAGGGTTTAGTTTCCTAAATACTGGAATACTAAAATGAATAATAAACAAGTAGATAAATAAACAAGTGACTAAACAGTACCTAGCTTCATGACCCACTCGATTGAAGAGGACCAGTCACAACTGTCTGCTCCTGAATTCCAGAGCTATAACTTCAGAAGTAATGAATTTATTTAACTTGATGTAAGTGGGAGTGAGTAGTGTAAAATTTCCTGCTAATCAAAGTAAAAAAGAAAAATGCTGTAGTTACCCTTTTGCCTTTTAAACACAAGATCTGAAACTGTGTTGATTAGTCCTGAGGTATACTGGCCCAGCCCATTCTCTCAGAAGAATAATAACACTCTTTTTCCACCTCTCACTCTCCAACCTTACCTCAAAGGAGAAGCAGCTTGGTAGAGAGATAGTAAGGACCCCCTTTAGAGAAAGAATGAAGTAGAAGAGGAAGGAATTTCAATGGAGGACTACAATAGGAGGTGTCATAGAGCAACAGAAGCATCAGTAAAGGGAACCCCAGGACCACAATAAGGGAGCCCAGAAACCAAGATGGAGACAAGAAGCATAGAGGCACAATAGGTTGACAGGAGATGGAGCCCTGAGTTATATTTTAGCTACTATGTCATGACTTTATAAGCACATAGTTGTCCAATAAGTATATCCGAATCACTGTTCCCACTTCCATCCCACCTCTAAGAATCTACAAAAGATCATAGCTCTTTGTATATTAGGGGCTGAGAATGATCCTATTGTTTGATTTCTTCTATTACTTGGTTATTCTGCCCCCAATTAAATGGTATGCTCTTTCATTTAGGGTTTCTGCCTGGTGGTTCAAGCCCTGTTTGCATAATTATGATTGCCTAAAATACTGACTCACACTGAACATGGGCAAAGACTTTCAGAATTGCATGGGGCATGCGCTGTAAGTAAAGCAAAATTTTTGGACAAACCAATTACGTACAGCCTTGGATTCTAGTGGGACCATGAGAACTTAGCTCCATCTAGTGGTGCCTGAGCTGGGGAAGTCATTCAGCCCATGGTCACTGACCATCTGGCCCTGAATCCTGTTGGATCCAAGCTGACCACACCTCATGAAGTTCTAGGGAGATTCTAGAGGACTCCCAGGTGATATCATAAATCCAGATGCCATAGCACCCACTTTGCATCACCAAGAGAATGGTACCAATGTTTGAACAATATCAATATGTGAGTGGAGGGATAGACTGATGACATCTTTGGAGATTCAAAGGTGAGTGTGACTCTTTACATTAAATACTAGAAACCTATAAATGAGCTACTATATTAAAACAGAGAGTCTGATCCCTCCATTTTAAACTTGACCACACAGAAACTTGAAGAAGTTAGTTTGTCCAAGGTCATTTCTCAGTAAATCATAGGGTTATTAGCATTCATCCTTGAGGACTCTGATTCAAGTTCCAGTATTCTATTTGGTACATTACTGTAATGGAGATGGGGGGAATGTCCCCAAGCAATTATTTCCTTCTAGTTTGAAGAAATTATAGAATATAAGAGGTAGGAAAAAATACAAAGAGGTTGTAAGGTCTTAAAGAAAGTTAAGAATACTTTCTTCGCAAATTTTTTTACTTAAAATTTTTTTTTCTATTTGAGTTTCTTTCCACAAAAGGATTAATATGGGAAAATATTTTACATGATTTCACATGTAAAATTTATATGAGATTGCTCAAGGGGGTGGGAGGTTGAAGGGGTGGGTGTGAGGGAGAGAATCTAGAACTCAATATTCTTTGGAAAATGTTGGAAACTATTTTTTCATGTAATTGAAGAGAAAATCAAATAAAATTTAATGCAAAAAAAGAGTACTTTGTTATCCCTTTATGAAATTTGAAGAAGTTCTTGAAACTTCATATTTACAGAATGGCAAGGCCAAATGGTAGCTGAAGAGCCATTCACATCCTCAGTGGCCTTCCAAAGGCACGGTTCAAAAAACTAAAATAAAGGTAGGAGTTCTTAACTCCCGCTTTCATAAACTTTTTTCTTTTTTTATTTGAGGACATTTCGGTATAATTGGTTTTCCTTATAATTCTCTCTATTTTATTTTATGTACTTAAAACTATTCATCTGAGAAGGCATCTGTGGTTTCAACAGACCACAGAGGGGCTTAGGATACATACAAAAACATATTAAGAACTCCTGCTCTAAGGAGAGGGTTCAGGCAGGAATCTTTTCTGAAGAACAGGAGCTCTGGCTGCCAGTTAAAGAAGAGGAATCTAACTCTTGAGAGGAAGTGCTTCTCATAAGATTTTTAACCTGGGGCTCACGATACTTGTTTTTTGTTTGTCTGGTTTTAAAAAACCCTTATTTTCTGTCTCAGTATTAATTCCAAGACAGAAGAGCAGCAAGAACTAGACAATTGGAGTTGTGACTTGCCCAGAATCACCCAGTGACCCATGATGTGTGTATGTGTGTTTTTAATGACTCTGCACTTACTTTTTTATTAATAGAATTTATTTACAAGTGTCTCAGCCCCTCTCTCCTCTCCTTGCATCATAGAAGGCATTATCCAAGAGAGATATGTTTATATAAATTATGTTTTTCATGATTCCATTTTTCAGTTCATTCTCTGGAGGCAACATTCAAAAGATTCTTTAAATATTAAATCTGTAGCTGTGTATAATGTTCTCTTGATTTCACTCATTTTGCTGTTCATTATCCAATGCAATTCTTTCCAATTAAAAAAAATTAGCCTGTTTATTGTTTCTTATGGGGCACTAGTACTCCATCACAATCACCTACCACAATTTATTTAGCCATTCCCCAATCGATGGTATCCCTCAATGTCTAGTTCTTTGCAACTACAAGGAGATGAATTCATAGCTCCACCAACAGTGTTTTAGTGTCCCCATTTTTCCACATCCCCTCTGACATTTGTCATTTTAGCCAATCTGATGACTGTGAAATGATATCTCAGAATTATCTTGGTTTGCATTTCTTTAATCAATAGTGACTTAGCCATGATGTTTAAAAAAACAACAACATTTTGATAACTACATTTTGACATATTGATTTCCTTTATAATCTTGTTTTTATTATTTTATGTATTTAAAAACATTATTCTGAGAGGGGACCCATAGGATTCACCAGGCTTCCAAAGGGGTCCATGTCATGCAAAAAGTCAAGAACCTCTGGTTCCTCCTTTCTAAGTGATGTGTCATCAGCCAAGGCATCTCCTATCAAAACTACTCACCCAGTAAGAGACCCGGCACTCAGAAATGAGCAGGCCTGGAGAGTCCAGTGAAGTGACATTCCCTGAAGATGGGCTGAACCCAAGAGGAGCAGTAGAAAGGCATTGTGAGAAAAGAAAGGACATGGGGGGTGCGAAGCATCAGACCTAAGGTTCCTTGATCACTAACATTCCCTAACACCCGTGTATGTTTCTATCCATGTACTTTATGTATGTGTCCACCCTGTCCATTGAAGTTATATGTATGTTCAAATGAATGTGTCCCAGGTTTATGAAGGGACTCTTTGAAGATGCTGTCCTTATAGTGCCATTTCAGTAAATGTCTTTGCTTTGAGGTAATCCTGTCAACAATTGATCATTAAAATAAATGCACCAATGAAGGGCTCAGGAACTAGTTTTAGGAGTTCAGACTCATCAAGTGACTTGAAGTTGCAGTAACTGCCACTCTACTAGGGACTCAATATGAAAAGCTATGAGTAATGATTTGATGTTAGCCCCAGATGGGATGCTACATCAATCATGCCTTCCTTCCTTCCTTCCTTCCTTCCATCCTTCCTTCCTTCCTTCCTTCCTTCCTTCCTTCCTTCCTTCCTTCCTTCCTTCCTTCCTTCCTTTTCCTTTCTTTTTCTCTTTCTTCTCTCTCTTTTTCAGTTCCCTTTTATGTGTTGTTTTTCCCATTCAGATATAAGCTCCCTGACGGCAAGAACTGTTTCCTTTTTGTTTGTATTATATGTATTTCCAATGCTTGGCACAGTGCCTGGGATAGAGTAAGCACTTAAAAATACTTGATTTGTTGACCTAGAGTGGTGGCTATGTGAGTAAAGAAAATCAGATTAATTCGAGAGATGTGTGGAAAAAGAATCAGAACTTCCCAACTCATTGATAAGAGAGAGTAAAGAGCTGGAAATGACTCATAGGTTATGAACCCAGAAAATAGAAGGATAATGTTTCCCTTGGAAGAAAGGGAGATTAAAGGGAGAAGAGATGGATTCCATTTTGGTTATGTTGACTTTGAGATGCCAGGGTCAAATCCACTAAGAGCTGTCCAATAGATCCTGGTAATGTAGGGCTGAAATTTAGGAGAGAAATTAGTAATGTGATTCATCTGCCTAGAGATCCTAATTGAACCCGAGGGACAGGATGAGATCACAGAGATTGCTGTGTACAGAAAGAAAAGAAGGGGTTTAAGAATGCTTAAGAGGAGTCACCTATGTTTAAAAGGTGGAATATGTATTTAGTAAAGGAAACTGAAAAGAAGCAGTCAGTCAGCTGAGTAGGAAAAAGACTAGGAGAAAGCAGTGTGGTTAAGAATGAAAAAGAAAGTAGGAGGGGGAGGAGGGAGAGGAAGGTCAGCAGGGTTAAGGACAGAAAGGGATAGGAGAGAGTCAGAGACAGACAGAGAGGAAGGGAGGGAGAGAAAGGACAGAGACAAAGAGACAGAGAGAGAAGACAGAGGGAGGAAGAAAAAGAGGGAGGAAAGAAAGAAATAAGATAGATGAGCGAGATAAGAGAAAGAGATATGAGAGATGAGAGATAAGAGTAGAGAGATAAGAGATAAGAGTGATAGAGATAAGAGATAGGAGAGATGAGAGAAATAAGAGAGATGGAGAGATGAGAGATAGGAGAGATGAAATAAGAGAGATGGAAAGATGAGAGATGAGAGATAAGAGTGATATAGATAAGAGATAAGAGAGATGAGCGGGGTAAGAGAGATGGAGAGATATGAGATCTCTGAGATAAGAGTGATAAAGATAAGCTAAAGAGAGATAAGAGTGATGGAGATAAGAGAAAGAGATAAGAGAGACAGAGACACACACAGCCAGAGACAGAGAATTGTAGCTTCATTTACATAGTAAGGTTGAAAGTCAGATTGCAAATAGCTTTCTTCTCCAAAGCCTAGCTTTGGAAGAAATGCCCCTTTGTGAGGAATGTGCTTATACTCACTGAATTAGTAAGTGCCTAGTTAGTGACCAGAGCAGGGACTTGAATATCTAACTCCAAGTCCAGGTTCCTCCACTCTGCAATGCTGCCTAGTAACACTATTTGTTGGAAAGTTGCCAGCCTGCACTGCTTATAAATCACTGTGAGAGTCTTTTAAAGTGTCCTGAGAAAAGAGCAGAAGGCTGACAGCTATATACCAAAAATTATAGCAGCCTCCTTCCAGTTTGGGTCTTTTGATCCTCCATTCCACATATAGAAGAATGCATGGAATTATGGAAACTAGAGGAATGACCCAATTTTATTTGAGGTGACCTGACCCAGTCCAGCCAAAGGGAGCATCAGACTGAAATAAAGTTTATACTCAGTATAACAAACTTGTCTCAAGAGACAACCTCTCTCTGGCTCCTTAGCCCTTCAATGCAATGTGACCTGGGGATGAAGTGGGTATCTAGTATATGATTGTTTCTGGGTGTTTCTGCACCTGTGGTGTCAGTCTATATTGCCTTCCCTCCAAATTCTTAATTTCCCATGTAAATGGTGTGAATTTTAGATTTACTCCACCCTGCTTAGTCTTTAGAATTCTAGCAACCAGGAATGTCTACACCCCTACTTAAGGATTAACTGTAGGAGAGGATGGCCTATGACTGACATGTGCTAACAAGTGACAAATAATAAACAACTGACTGACCTCCTGGGCTGTCCTAAGCAAAGCTTAAGCTACCATTGGTACATGTGAGACACAGGAAGTGATGTAAAGAACTGCTTATATATTTCGCGTCACTTCCTGTGATCTCTGTCTCGGCGGTGTTGGGAGCTCTGGACAGTGTTTGGCATGCTTGCAGGGTTTGGCTCTGTAGTGTGGTTTAGGTGAGGCATCTTCCCTGAGCGACCTTGGTGAGTAAACCAAGGCTGATTCCTCCTTTCCTTGACCTCCTAAAAAAGCACTATCCTCTTAGGAAGCCCTTCATCTCAGAGGAGGCCTTGTGGCTGGAAGCCCAGCTAGATTTAATCTTCTGAGAAGGCCCCTTGGCTGAGGCCTCTGAACTTCCCTTGGTTTAGGCTAGGCTAGAGAAATCTTATACCCTTTCCTCTCTCTTCTTCTTCTTAATTTCTTCCTACTATTGTAATTAAACCACCATAAAAATCCCAAACTGACTTGAGTATTTTATTGGGATTGAATTTAAATCCCTGGTGACCACTAATATAATATATTCAGTCAACAACCCTAATTTTTACCCTTAACAATGGAGCAGCTAGATAGCACAGGACAGAAAGTGGATGAGAGAGCCAGGCTTGGAGTATGGATTCAAATCTGATCTCAGACACTTCCTAACTGTGTGACCCTGGGCAAGTCACTTAATACTAATTGCCTAGCCTTTACTGCTCTTCTTTCTTAGAAGTGGTATAAAGATAGAAGGTAAGGATTGGAAAAAAAATAATGATTTCCCACATCACCCTAGGATTTAACTCTATTACCAGTTCCTGGGAACAATTGAAACTACACATGTCTGGGGGATCTGGCAAAATCCGAATACCTCCTAACCCCACTCTCATTGCATTTGGGCCATTTGAATGACCACATCAGCTCTACCTTTGGCATGAACAGCAACCACAGGTCACTTAAAAAAAAGTTCATGTTTCCATAACACTCTCTATCCATCTCAATCTCCCCTGTCACCCTCTCCTTTTGCCTTCAATCTTTTTCAACATCAGCATCTTTACAATGAGTCCCATCTTTTCATTCTGTGGCCAAAGTATTTAAGCTTTAGCTTCTGTATTTGACCTTTCGACGAATAATCTGAATTAATTTCTTTAAGTATTGACTGATGTGAGCTCCTTGCTGTCCAAGAGATTCTCAGGTCTTCTCTAGCACCCTAATTCCAAAGTGTTGATGCTGCAGTTACTCAGCTTTCCATTTAGTCCAACTTTCTGAGCCATACTTTCCCAAAGCTAATGGGAAAACCATAGCTTTGATTATAGGGACCTTTGGTCTGAAGTAAATTTCTCTTCTGTGTCGCTCTTGTGAGGTCACTTCCTGTCACCTGGGGGCCAGATAACACTGAGTAAATTGAGATATAGACCATATAGAGCAGCAACAGAAAAAGGAATCTAAAAGTCACAAGGCAGGAAGTAGAGTGGAGTCCCTGGGACAACCCCCCCACACCCCCCTCCGCCCCAGACAGAATGGGAAACCACGATTGGTTCCTGAGATTAAACTGGATTGGGGCAGGAAGGGAACTACTGGGTTATGAACTTCCATGTTTCCTGGTGACTGCTCTCCTCAGTGTTGGCATGGTAGGGGGTCCAAAATGGTGGCCACATATTAGAAAGCTAAGTACTGAGGTGCCCCTCTCCTATTTTTTGCCTCTTTTTCCTCCTATTTTTTGTCTCTTCTTCCTCCTACTCCTTACAATTTAATACAATTATTAATCTGCAGTTAGTCTTTTCAATTTAATTCTTACAATTTGTGGGCAAGATGATGTCTTTATTTTTTAGTATGCTGTCCAGATTTGTCATAGCTTTTCTTCCAAGGAGCAAGTATCCATTTTTTTTAAAATCCTTACCTTCCATCTTGGAATCAAAACTCAGTATTGGTTCCAAGGCAGAAGAGTGTTAAGGGCTAAGTATTTGGGGTTGTGACTTGTCTAGGGTCCCACAGCCAGGAAATGAGCAAGTATTTTTTCCTTTTCTTTCTTTTTTCTTTTTTATATTTTATTTGATCATTTCCAAGCATTATTCATTAAAGACATAGATCATTTTCTTTTCCTCCCCCCACCCCCCATAGCCGATGCGTAGATCCACTGGGCATTACCTGTTTTCTTGATTTGAACCCATTGCTATGTTGATAATATTGAGCAAGTATTTTTTAATTTCATGGCTTCAGTCACCTTTAGAGTGATCTCTACACCTACTTGGTATATATTTGTGTTTATTCATTTTATATTTATGTATCTTTTTAATATATAAAATTTTATATTTGTTGTTATTTATATAAAATTTTATAGATAAAATATGTTTTTTTTAACATGTATTTGTCTTCCCCATTAGAGAATAACCTCCTCACAGGTAAGGATTGTTTTATTCTTCTTTCTAATACCCCCATTGCCTTCCCAAAGTGTCTCTGTCAATGAAGAGTCACTTAAGACATTCTCGTAAATTGATTGAAAGATTTGCCCAAGGTCACCCAGCTAGTGTTAGTGACAGGACTGAGACCTGAACCTAAGTCTGCTGACTACCATTCCACTATGGTGCCTCCTACAACTGTTGCCCAAATAACTAGTTGATGACCTCCTATCATTCCACCCCCTCCTCTGCCCAGTGTTAACATCTGGCACTACCTAATGAAACTCCAGATTATTAACGACTTCCATTCAGCATTTACAGTTAAAGGCCATTTCCCACAGCTGTTTATGTTTCATCGGAGGCTCCAGCAACCTTTCTGAAAGCCCCCAGAGCCTTCCCAGGGAACTGCTTGCTCAATAAGGAGAATTCAGATCAGCAGCCTCCTATTCAGGCTTTTGCTTTTGGCTCCCTCCCTGGACAAATCCACCAAGCATGAAGGGAACAGATGGGAGCCATGCAGCGATCGTGGATGACAAAGGGAGCATGAGGAGGTTTTCTTTTCCCCTGGAACAAATGACTTACAGTGTCTAGGGAGGCTTGAATAAAGCTTTACTAGAGGGACAGGGAGAGGTAGAGGGGGTTAAATGTTAGTTATAATTAATCCCTGGATGTTCAGAGGACTTCTGTCTCAGGGAGCTGAAATCTCACATCTCTTCTCCTGTCCTCTCTGCTGCTTTTGAGACTGGACTGTAGGGACCTTATTTCTCACCCCCCCCCAATCAGCTGGGCTTCCACAAATATCTTTTTATGGTCTCTCCTGCCAATATGTTCTTGACTGACTGAATCTTTATCTATTCCTTCCTACTCACATCACTTCATCTGTCTGGTCAATTGCTTCAATTCAGCAAACGCCATTTAAGCATCTACAGTAACTCGTCTTACGTGAACTCAACACATGTAAATCCAGGTATATGGAATTGGCAGCAGAAGAAATAAAAGGCTGAAATACATAAAACAAATTTGAAAAAATGAGATGCTAAATCTATACCATTTTCCCAAGCTGGCCAAAGTCTCGAAGCCATTCGCTCAATCGTGCTCGCTCTTGCTTTGAGAAGCCTTGGTGTGAGTCACTATTACTTTGCTCCAATCATTAGATCCCACCTCAGTCTTTGGTCAGAGCAGAGTTTCCGTTGACTTCATCAATACTATTTAGTTATTAATAATGGCTCCAAGGTACAAGAGCAGTGATGCTCATAGCTCTGATAAACTTAGAGAAGTTGTCAAGTGCTTAGAGAAGTTCATGCAAGAACTACTTATTAAGTAATGGGGTTCTCTATTTGCATGATTGTCACCTTACTCAAAGGGTCTCAGAAACTATTAGTCATTTAAAACGAGGTCCTACTGTGCTGCGTTCAAGATTCTGGTTCTGTCTTTTTTTTTTTGTCTACATGACAAAACCAAAACCATCTCTGCAGCATTGGAGTTTATGTTCAACTGGCTTTACCCAACAAGGGATCTTCCATCTTTTGAGGAATCTGACACCAGTGAGTTTTTCCCATTTCACTTTTTGATATTTTAATAGGAGATTTTTTTTCCTAGTTTTTTCTTATCTCTGGCTTAGACCTGCCTCTCTCCAACTCCAATTTCCTATTGTTGTTCAGCCATTTCAATCATGCTTGACTCTTGGGTTTTATTGGCAAAGATACAAAAGGGTTTGCCATTTCCTCCTCCAGTTCATTTTACGAATGAGAAAATGGAGGCAAACAGAGTTAAGTGACTTGTCCAGGGTCATATTGCTAGGAATTGTCTGAAGTAAAAATTGAACTCAGGAAGATGAATTTTCCTGACTCCATGCCCAGCACTCCACCTACTGTACTACCCAGTTGCCTCCCTATTTTCTACATATAATTCCTATCTTTCTGACCACTCTTACTTCTAATGGCTCTTTCCATCTTCTCACTCTCATTTGGCCTGTCCCATTCAACACACTTAATAAAGATAGGCTAAAGTCAACTCAAATTGGGAGAGCTCATTCAGTCTGAATTTTTACACCTTCAAAATTGGCAATACTACTACAAACCAGGGCTAATTTGTTTTGTTGATTGTCCACAGTTAAAAAATGATAGAGAAAATATTAATAATACGGACTAAGTGACTCAATGGATTGAGAGACAGGAGGTACTGGGTTCAAATGTTCAAACCTAGCTGTGTGATCCTGAGCAAGTCACTTAACCCCCATTGCCCAGCCCTTACCAATCTTCTGCCTTAGAACCAATACACAGTATTGATTCTAAGATGGAAGGGAAAGGTTTTTTAAACCTTAAATGTTTTTAATCTTAAAATTTATTATATAATATTATCTAATAAATATATAGAAATAAAAATTTAAGTGTTGAAAATAAATTTAAAAAATAACATTTAAATGTTTTAAATTTTAATAAAAATAAATGTATTTTAATAATAGTAATAGTACGGATTACGCTTAAAAGAACTTCTAGCTTTTCAGAGAGCTGGTCATTAAACTTTTTTATCAGCATATCCCTATGTCCTTCCTCTAGTCATTGACTGTTTCTGCCTGTTTTATTACACCTATCTCTGATCGATCCCATGCCTGTCTATTTTTATTCCTCTAATAGCTCTTCTCATGTCTCCAGAAGAGCTGGAGGATGAGACAGGGCAGCTGGATGCTGGGATTTTTCTTGTTGCATATTTCTGTCTGCCCTCATCTTCTCTCTCAGGCAATGGGTTGATACAGGTGAATCCTCTCCTCCTTTCTCATTCCTGGCACTGAGAATTGGGCATGATTATTACCATTATCTCATTTGATCATTGCACCAATATGTGAGGTAGGCAGGGCAGAAAGAATAACCATCTGAGAGTAGAGGCTGAGGATGAAACGTGGGTCTCCTAATTTCAATGGTCCCTTCCTTTTGCAAAGCACTTTTAATATAATCTCATTAGATCCTCACAACAATTTTCAAATGTAGGTAACATTATTATTTCTATTTAACATAGGAGGAAACTGAGGTTGAAAGAGATTAAATGACTTGTCCAGAGTCACACAGTTGGCAAGGAGCCAAAGTGGGATTTGAACTCTGGTAGGTGGTGCAGGGGATAGAGTGTTTAGAGTCAGAAAGACTTCCTCTTCCTGGGTTTAAATCTGTCCGTAGACACTCACTGGCCATGTAACATAGCAAGTCACTAGATCCTGTTTGCCTCAGTTTCCTCATCTGTAAAACAGGAGAAGGAAATGAGAATGTCTTTGCCAAAGAAACTCCAAATGGGGTCACAAAGAGTAGGATACAACTAAACAATGTCAACATATTTATGTAGCATTCTGTTTTCTAAAGTATTTGGCAGATGTGTGTATTATTTACAATTTCAAATAAGAATGCAACATTATTTCATCTTATCCTCACAACAGCCCTGGGAGATACTATATAAGTACTATTATCATCCCCATTTCACAGATAGGAACTGAGGCAGACAAGAGAAATGACTTATTGTTGGCTCTGGGAAGGGGGGAAGGATGAGGTGAGGGAGAAAACATGATTCATATAACCATGGAAAAAAATTTAAAATAGGGGGCTGCTGGTTGGCTCAGTGGATTGAAAACCAAGTCTAGAGTCCTGGGCAAGTCACTTAACTCTCATTGCTTAACCCTTACTGCTCTTCTGCCTTAGAATCAATACTTGATTCTAAGATGGAAGGTAAGGTTGACATCTAAAGAAATTAACTGGCTATTCAGTGGAAGGTCAAAACACTGAAGTTGAAGCTGAAATATGTTGGTCACATGAGAAGACGGGACTAATTGGGAAAGATGCTGAGGTTGGGAAAGATTGAAGGCAAGGGGAAGGGGAAAGCAGAGGATGAGATAGATGAAGAATGTTCTGGAAACAATGAACATGAACTTGGACAGGCTTCAAGAGAGTGAAGCATAGAAAGTCCTGTTGTTCTTGGGGATCACAAAGACTGAACAGAAACAACAACAAAGACTGATTCAATAGGCTGTCCATCCAGTTACATATCATGGTCTGAGCACTATGTATTTTTCATCCACTCTTTCTTTTCAGTGTGGATGGTAAGGCAGGTTTCCCCCCTTCTCTTCTGACTTTTACTAAGCTTAGAGCTACTTGAAGGTGGATAGGTGGCACTGTGAATAGAATACCTATTGGGGTCAGGAAAGCCTGAATTCAAATTCAGTGCCAGACACTTACTAGCTGTGTGACCCTAGTTAAATCCATGTCACTTCTGACTGCCTCAGTTTCCTCATCTGTAAAATGTAGCAAATAATAGCACCTATCTCCTTGGGTTGTTGTGAGGATTAAATGAGATAAATTTATAAAGTGCTTCCCACAGTGCCTGGCATATAATAACTGCTATGTAAATATTAGCTATTACTACTATTTTTATTTCTTTAAGGAAGCTATGTAGAGCTCTCAGATTCAAAGCAATTGGAACAGTGTCAGTTGTGTGAGAACCTCTGGAGCACTTTGCCATCAGGAGGAGCCCCTTCTTGACTTCAAATTTTGTTCAAGATGATTTTCCTCTTCCCAGAGTTCAATTGTTTGTTTAATGTGTTACAAGAGATATTTAATGGAAAAAACAAACAAACAAACAAAGCCCATGCCATTATCTGGTCCATCGGGTGCTTTTCCAAACTTCATTTTCCTTCTTCCAGCTGCTGGGACAGATTTACTCACCCCTCCATTGAATATGACATTCTATATAAGTGTTAGCCAGGACCAGGTTGGAATGGTCCAGCCTTTTCCATCTGCTGTTTTAATGAGGACATCGATTTTATCCTTCTCGAGCTTGTCACCATGCAAGAGGAAGGTAGAATAAAGGCAGGTAGGTGCAGAGGCTGAGGCCACCTTCCTGGATGGTGCTAGCCATCTGTCAAAGCGAGTAAGGACTTAATTGTAGAATGAGATACATTTATAGACAGCCAATGTATTTATTTATTTATTTTGCTTGATTACATGTATACACAATATTTTATATAGTATATGCCTACATGACATTATGGATTTTGCTTGACCATTCCTATACTATATTTCATATAATGTATGCCTATATTATATTATATATAAAATAGAATATATTATATTATATCATGTATATTATATAATTATTGATATTACATATAAATATATGACATTGTAGTATATATTTTGGCTGTTACCTATAGAATGTTTTGCAGAGGATTTGTTGTTTCAGTCATTTTTCAGTTGTGTCTGGCTCTCTGTAACCTCATTTGGAGTTTTCTTGGCAAGGATGCCAGAGTAGTTTGCTGTTTCCTTTTCTTTCCTTCTCTAACTTATTTTACAGATAAGGAAACTGAGGCAAACAAAGTTAAGTGATTTGCTGGGGTCACACAGCTAGTAAATATCTGAGGCCAGATTTGAACTTACAAAGCTCAGTCTTTCTGACTTCAGGTCCTGCACTCTATCCACTGCGCCACCTCCCAGAGACAGTATTGGTCCCTGTCCAGTGGATCTGCGTGGGCCAGGAGTTCCTCCTCATAGTACCATTTGTTAGGGATGAATAAGATATCTGGGTGAGACCTGGAGGGGGGAGTGACAGGACAGGAACCAGAGGTGTAGAAAGAAAGGAAGGAAGGAAGGAAGGAAGGAAGGAAGGAAGGGAGGAAGGGAGGAAAGCAGGGAGGAAGGGAGGGAGGGAGGAAGGGAGGAAGAAAAAAGAAAGAAGGAAGAAAAGAAAGGAAGAGAGAAAGAAAGAGAGGAAGAGAGAAAGGAAGAGAGAAAGAGAAGAGAAAGGGAGAGAAAGAGAGGAGAAAGAAAGAAAGAAGGAAAGAGAGAAAGAAAAAGAAAGAAAAGGAAGGAAGGAAGAGATATAGATAGAAAGTAGGGAGGGGAAAAAGAACAAAAATCAAGGGAGTGAAGGTGGTAGTTGTGGGGGGAGGCCTGGCTGGTCTGTCAGAGTAAATGGGCTGTCTTCTGAAGCCTGCTAGCAGTTTCCTTAGGAAATTCACTCAACACTAATCTGGTTGGAGGAATTCACTGTAATTCAGTTCACAGGGGGGATAATTATATTTGTATAAAGTATAATTGTCTGCAAAGGCTTCATTGATCATGATGGATACAGTCTCTGAAAAATACTTCTAATCTAGGCAGACTCCAGGAAAAGAAAAGAGAATGGGAGGTGACAAGCTATAGGTAACAAAGAGCTGTCTGTATGTTCTTTCCCTTATTCTTCCCCTTGCCCCAGGTCTTTCCTACTCAGACTGTTCTCCTCCTACCTCTATGTCTCTAAAGGCTTGAAGGAAATTCTAGAGAGCTGTCTATGAAGGTTTTCCCAGGTTCAGTAGGTTGATTTATTGTCACACGGTAAAATTAAAAGAGCTCAGAATCTAGAGTCAGAGGTCTTGGGTTCAAATCTTGCCTTTGATGTTTATTGACTTTATGAACTTGGGGTGTATGGGGTGTTCAGGGAGGGGTAGTATCTCTGGTATGGAGGGCTTGTTGTGCCCTCTTAGGGCAGCTCTTCCAAGGCACGCAGCTTTCCAACGTCAACACTTTCCAGTACCTGGGCAGCACCATCGCCAACAACGGGTCCCTAGACCACGAGATCAATGCCAGGATCCAAAAGGCCAGTCAGGCCCTGGGGCGGCTGCGCTCCAAAGTCCTCCAACACAGTGGTGTAAGCACTGCGACGAAGCTCAAAGTGTACAACGCAGTGGTCCTCAGCTCGCTCCTGTACGGTTGTGAGACATGGACACTGTACTGGAAGCACATGAAACAACTGGAGCAATTCCACCAACGCTCCCCCCGGTCAATCATGAGGATCCGATGGCAGGACCAAATCACCAACCAGGAAGTCCTCAACAGAGCCAACTCCAGCAGCATCGAAGTCCTCCAAACCCAGCTACGATGGTCTGGACACGTCATCCGCGTGGACCCACAGCGAATACCAAGACAGGTATTCTACGGTGAACTGTCAGCTGGACTCAGGAAACAAGGCCGACCAAGGAAAAGATTCAAGGATCAGCTAAAGTCAAACTTGAAGTGGGTTGGCATCACACCAAAGCAACTAGAACTCGCTGCCTCTGACAGAAGCAGCTGGTGAACCCACATTAACCATGCCGCCACCACCTTTGAAGAGCGACGTGGACGTCTTGCCGATGCGCGTGAATGCCTACACCAGGCCATACCCGCACCTCCCGTAACAACTGGCGTCCCATGCCCCATGTGCCACAAACTGTGCTCCTCAGCCTTTGGACTCCAAAGCCACATGAGGGTACATCAATAGATGATAATGCACAAAGACAATCATCATTCTCGGTCACCGAGAGACTACCACTAGACTAGAACTTGGGCAAGTCATGACCTTCCCAAGCCTCAGTTTCTTCATCTGTAAAATGGTAAAGGTTGGACTAGGTGGCTTCTCAGAACCATTACACCTCTGGATCTGTGATCCTATGATCTTCTTCTTGTCTTTTGGCCCTAGAATGACTTCATGTTGCCAACTGGATTGAGTTTGCACCTTTGTTCAAGCCTCTTGTCCCCACTCCTCCCATCTATTCCCACAGTGCCCAGTATGAGTGGCAAAGAAGGGAATAAAGACCTTCACTAAAGGATTTCTTTGGATGTCTCTTCATAGTACCAAGAGCTCCCCTGAGTTCTTTAAGTATGGTGAGAATACAAGTTCTACTGGGTCCTACCCAACTTTAAAGGCATATAATTGGGTTTCAGCTATAAACTGTATGTCTGCCATCAGAAAGGAACCTATTTGGGTTCCAAGATGCTCACCACCAAGGTGGCCTTAGAAACTCTTGAAGATTATCAAAGGGGTTGTAGAGGGGTTCCAGTCTGTGTTAATGGAGTGAGTACGCACACCAAAGGAAGCATAGATCCTTGAACCATTGAAATATACCAACTGATTTGAAGCTGGATTGGGACATTCCCTATCATCTCATCTAATCCCCTTATTTGACAGATGAGGAAAATAAGAACCATAAGGGTGAAGTTGCGTGCCCATGGTCCTATGGTAAGTAGCTAGCAGAAATGATATTCTAATCCAGATCTTCTGACTCAAAATCCAGAGTTCTTTCTGCTGTATTCCCCCACAGTTTTAGATAATGACATTACAAAATACCTATCGAAACTGCCATGAATTAGTATCTTGATATGATGATAGTTTTTTTTTTTTAAATGCACATCGGTAAGTGGCACAAGCAAAATCCTTCCCATTTTACAGATGAGAAAATTTAGACTCATAGAAAGGAAATTATTTGCTTATAGCTATATCAGCCAGCATGTATCAGAGCCTGAATTATTATTTTTAAACCCTTATCTTCCATCTTAGAATCAATAGGATATATTGGCTCTAAGGTAGAAGAGTAGTAAGGGTAGGCAATGGGAGTTAAGTGACTTGTCCAGGGTCACAGAGCTAGGAAGTGTCTGAGGTCCCATTTGAGCCCAGGACCTCCCATCTCCAGACCTAGCTCTCTATCTACTGAGCCACCTAACTGCCCCCAGAGTCTGAATTTGAATAAAAATCTCCTGACTCCAAAACCAGTACTCTTCTAATTAATACTATTTATCCTATTAATTTGGGGTCAGGGCACTGGGAACAGGTGGAGGATGTAGTTTAGGAAATTTGATCCAACAAAATGATTTATAGATTAAATGAGTTTAAAAATCATCACTCAAATAAAAGAGAGGAAAAAGGGAAAAGATCTACTTGTACAAAAATATATATTGTGGCTCTTTTTTTTGTAGTAGCAAAGAATTGGAAACGTAAGGGTTGTCCATTAACTGGGGGGAATGACTAAACCAGTTGTGGTATCTGATTGTGAAAGAATACTATAATAAATGATGAACATGATGATTTCAGAAAAATCTGGAAAGACTCACATGAACTGATGCAAAGTAAGCAGAACGAGAACAATGTACATAGTAGCAGCAATATTGTTTGATGAACAGCTGTGATTCTTAACAATACAGTGATCCAAGACAGTCCCAGAGACTCATGATGAAAAAAATCTCTGAGAAAGAACTGATGGGGTCCGAGTGCAGATCTAAACTTACTATATTTCACTTTCTTCTTTTTAAAAATTTGTTCAAGATTTCTTCCACAAAATGATTGATATGGAAAAACGTTTTACGTGATTGCACATGTAAAATCTATATCAGATTGCTTATCATCTCAGGGAGTGGGAAGGGACAGAGGGAATTTGGAACTCAACATTTTAAAGAAATGAATGTTAAAAAGTTGTCTTTACATATAATTGAAGAGAAATAAAATATTATTTAAAAAAAGAAGCCAGTCAGGAGAACTAGCTAGTTTTTTCTATACTGAGCTCAGATTTGTCCTTGACAACTTTCCCTCCATTGCTTCTAGTTCTGATGTCTGAGACTAAGCAGGACATGTTATGTGATTATGGGAGCACTTAGCTTATTCTTTCCAAAGAATTCAATCTAACCAAAAGGTAACTTGAGCCAGGGACTAGACAGATGATTCTGGGACAATCAGTGAATCTAGATAAAGGCTTCTGAATGACAGACCAGGGTTTCTTCCAGCCAGATTTTCTGGTTGCAGAGTGGCAAGCCTGATGGAGGCAAACCTAGCCTTGGAGTGGATCTAGATGAACCAAATCTAGCACCAGCATAGTACCCCTGGCAGTTTCATAGGATCATAGATTTAGAGGGAGAAGGAACCTTAGTGGCCCTTAAATTCATTTTACAAATGAGAAAATTGAAGCACAGAAATATTGTGATCAATGGAACCCAGATCGTCCTGGTGTCAAATTCACTGTCCCATCCATTATACCAGTTTGCTTCTTAAAACGACTTTATCCTATAGATAGAAGCATACCAATGACCTAAGGGAACTATTTAGCATATTGACTCTTTGTTAGCATATTGCATCTTTGTTAATTTAAAAAAAAATCTTTTTCATGGGTTTCTATGACCAAATGAATCAAAGATGCCCATGATTCAAAAAGCAACAGATAGGTGTAGAAAATATGTCCAGGCTGCTGCTTAGTACCAATGATGGTGTACCTGTGAGAAGTTACTTTAAGATATCATCAAGGTCTTAGATGATCTGAAGGAAAACAGATCATGGGGCACCTAGGTGGCTCAGTGGATTGAGCAACAGGAGATCCTGTTTGGCCTCAGACACTTTCTAACTGTGTGACTCTGGGCAAGTCATGTAACCTTCATTGCCTAACCCTTGCTGCTCTTCTGCCTTGAAATCAGTACACAGTATTGATTCTAAGAGAGAAGGTAAGGAAGAGAAAGAAAGAAAGAAAGAAAGAAAGAAAGAAAGAAAGAAAGAAAGAAAGAAAGAAAGAAAGAAAGAAAGAAAGAAAGAAAGAAAGAAAGAAAGAAAGAAAGAAAGAAAGAAAGAAAGAAAGAAAGAAAGAAAGAAAGAAAGAAAGAAAGAAAGAAAGAAAGAAAGAAAGAAAGAAGGAAGGAAGGAAGGGAGGAAAGGAGGAAGGAAGGAAGGAAGGAAGGAAAGGAGGAAGGAAGGAAAGGAGGAAGGAAGGAAGGAAGGAAGGAAAGGAGGAAGGAAGGAAGGAAGGAAGGAAAGGAGGAAGGAAGGAAGGAAGGAAGGAACAAAGAAAAGAGATCATCATACATCAGAGGTGAGTGATCCCAGAGGGACTGCTTGAGTTCTGCACTAGTAATCATGAAATATTAAAATAATATTTTTATCTAAGACTTCTAAGGAGGAATTATGTGGAAAAGAATCTAGGATAAAAAAATGTCCCCGTGCTTATCAATTCCATTCATTTAAAGGACTATACTCTCTGTTAGGCACTTTACTGAAGACAAAATCAAAGTAGTTTCTGCCCTCAGGGAATTTATATTCTACTGGGGAGAAACATGTACCCAGTTAAGGGAATACTAAAAATTTGCATATATGTAGTATAACATGTATCACACGTGTGTATTGCAGTGGATATGCATACCCATATGTATGTGTGTAGATCTGGATGTCACTGCTACCTATTCCTCTGACAGATCAGTACAAAGGATGCCTGGGTTGATCCACCTTCATGCCAAAGCAGTTCACTGAGATTCCAAGTGTCAGTTTTCTTCCGAGTTCACCTTGCTGGGATCTGCTGTCTCAGAAAGGAAGGTGCCAGTTATTGGCCCAAACGAGAGCTCCGCATGACCCCAAAGGGGAGGATGGGCACAGGCTACTAAAGCTTACAGGAAATGACCAGGTTGGGGTGGGAACGTGGGCAGGAGGTAGGGCAAGCTCAGAATCACTGTAGAGACAGACAGTCTGCTCCAAGTGAGATTCATGAGCTCCAAAGGCTGGTTGTTTTATCTTTGGAAGGGATTGTCATAAAAGATTGGCATAAGTCTTGAGGGAGTAACTTAGCCAGGAGAGAGAGAATCCAATAATGTTGTTAACTTGATTCCTCCCTCCTAAATAAACTCCTGCTAAAGTCATGTTGGCTTGGATTTATGGAAGGTTAAAGAGGAGCGTACTCGATGTCCAGAGAGAGATAGAAAGCATGACTAGCATCTGTGTCATGCAGGAAGTATTCTTTGCCAAGAAAACCCCAAATGGGGTCATGAAGAGTTGGACATGCCTGAACAACAAGAAGACTGTGTGATCCTGGGCAAGTCACTTATCCCTGTTTGCCTTTGTTTTTTCATCTGTAAAATGAGCTGGAGAAGGAAATGGCAAACTATTCCAGTATCTCTGCCTAGTGAACTCTTGAACTCCATTTTTTCCCTCTTGGTAGCCCCAAAGATCAGCCTTGGATTTTTGAGGGAAAGTTTCTTCTTGAGTTTGAAAAGAGCTCGTTTTCTTTTGATTGAATTAAGAATAGAGGCTGATGCTTATATGTTAACAAACTATTTAAGAGGAAGGAAACCCATGGAGGAAGATGGGAGATGCCATATCCCTTGTAGCTCTGTGATACCCAGAAGATGTTTGCCTCTTGTCCCCCAAAACTCCTGGTGTCAGGAAGACCGGCCACTGATCCAGACTGAGGGCAGAGGCCACCAAATCAGAGGGACTCAGAAAAGTGATATCACTGAAAATAGGAGTTTGGGTCTGGAAAAGAAGTTGCTTTTTTTGGCCAGGATTTTCAGAGCAAGACAACAGCTCCAGAGCCTGGTGGAGGATTGCTAAGGGAAGGGCCAGCCTCACTTGACAAGAGGCCTTTTCCTTCTCTGACCTGCTCTTTTAATTAATTAAATAAGAAATTTAATTACAAATTTAAAAAGTAATGATAAATAATTTATTTAATAAATAATTATTGTTTAATAAATTAGAATTATAATCAAGAGAATCTCCAGAGAATTTCAACACAAGAAAATCCCAAATGGGGTCATGAAGACATGGTACACAACTGAAATGTGATGACTGAACCACCACAAGCTTCCTGACTGCTTTGTCCTCTGCTGCCTCATCACTACAAGGAATGAGAGTGCTATGGCACATAAAGCTACAGGAACGGTCAGAGAGGTAGACTGGGAGTTGGGGTACCACCACTTCTCTAGGATGGACCTGGAATCTGAAGCCCTGGGCTCTGTGTAATTTCATGGGGTCCCTTACTCAGAGAAAGGAGAGACCAGTGTACCCTGGCATCGTCATGACAAAGACCCTTATGGAGGAGGTGAAACCAGAGAAGGTAACTGCAGGGTTTGGATGGAGGAAGGCATTCTGAGACAATGAAAGAGGGCAAGGAGTCAGCACCTAGGCAGGGCAGTTAGGAGATCTGTCAGTCTACAATAGGGGCTAGAAGGGGGCTGAATTAAAGGAGGCTTTTGAAATTCAGGCAGAGCAATTTAGGCTTGATTTGAACAACAACTGAATGATTGCAGCAGAATTATCTTGAGCAAAGGAGGGACAGAATGGAAGTGATGTTTTAGGATGTTTCTTGCAATCATGTAGAATAGATTCATATCAAACTCAGTCTGCAAAACTCCTACCTATAGCCTGAACAAGATTAAAACGCAATTGGGAGATGTTAAAGAAAGCAAATAAAATTATAATATAACAAAGTTAATTTGTGGTTTTCTTTTCCCCCCCTTTTTTAAATTTAAATTTTATTTTTCAAATATTTTTCCATGTTTCCGTGATTCATGTTCTTTCCCTCTTCACTTCCTTCTCCCCTCCCAGAGCCGACAAGCAATTCCACTGGGTTATGCAAATATTATCATTTGATACCTATTTCCATATTAATCATTTTTACCATAGAACTGAAACCCCATAATTTGTGGTTATCTAAGACAAAATGCTGCCTACAAGCGTGATACCCCAAGAGTAGAGGGTGGATTGGAAGGGGAAGAAACCAGATTAGTTTTAGGTCACTTAGGGAGGAGGCTCTTGTATTACCCCAAGAATAAAGTAATGGGAGCCTCAGCTATGTTGATATTGGTAGAAATTGAAGAAAAAATGAAAGGATTTAGAGACAGATTAAGAGGAAGGACCCAAATACGACTAGTAGGATTCTAATCTGGGGGACTGGAAGAATGTGTGCCTCAATAAGTCAAGTCAAGATGACAAATATTCAGAAGAAATGAAGACTTTGGGAAGGGGCCTTTCACCTCCAAATCTATGAGTCTATAACCAAGTGGACGCAGGTGACTGGAATACAAGCAGAAAAACTGGGTTAGGAATTCTTTCTCTGCTGATGATGCTTGAAGCCAGAAAAGTAGATGAACTTACTGAAATTTTTAAATGTCAAATCAACCTTGCAGATAAGAACAATTATGGAGTCCTCAAATACACTGAACTAACCTCCCAGCTCCTGACCCACTGGTCTCCCAGGTAGGGTAGTAGAGGAGAAAATGAAACAAAACATCCCGTGTTCTCCAGGTCTGGCCCAGCAGGCATGTAGCTATCTGCAAGGTCACTAGCTTCGGAAACACAAAACTTCAAGCTGGAATTGAAGCCCTGGGTGCCTGGCCCGGTTCTGGAGAACTAGGAGGCAGCTCAGGGAAATGGAAGAGGCTTCTCTGCTACAAAAGAGTGATGGCAAATGAATTTTCAAGTAATTCTCTCCCCTTTGTCCTTTAACCCCAGGAGATTACAGAGACAGTTAATGACAGTTCTTGTAATTTGCATTTCAAAGTAATATATGCAAAAATAATAATACATTTCAGCACACGCTCCATTAGCATATTAAAACAAATTGGCTTTGGTCCTCAGCATTTAGATCAAATTCATTTTACCTCTCAGTTCCTCACATGTATTTTGGAAGAGGGGAGCAGTAGGGAGAGCTAAGGGGGGGGATAAGAAAAGTAGAGACATAGCACATATTTGTGAGTGGAGGGTTATGGGATTTGGATGTGAATTTGACGGAGGACAATGGCTGAATACCTTACTGGGGGAAACTTTAAAAAATATTTTATATGTTTTAATTAGACAAAATTTGCCTTCTTCCTCTCCCACTACAATCCTTCCCTCAACCCCACCTGAGAATACAAGAAAAACAAAACCCATTACAGCCCTGTATAGTTAATCAAGACAAATTTCCACATTGGCCATATCCAAAAAAAAAAAAATTGCCTCATTCTGCATTCTAAATCCTTCACCTCTCTATCAGGAGGCGGGTAGCATGTTTCATCATTAGTTCTTTGGAATCCTGATTGGTCATTATGCTAAGAGTCAACTCAATAGCATTCCATCACACTTATCTGCCATAACTTATTCATCCATTCTCCAATTGACAAGCACCCCTTTAAATTCCCATTCATTGTCTCCTCAAAAAGAGCTATAGATATTTTTTGAGAAAAAAAATTTATTTAATTAATTAATTTAGAATATTTTTCCATGGTTCCATGATTCATGTTCTTTTCCTCCCCTCCTTCTACCCTACTCCCGTAGCCAATGAGCAATTTCACTGGGTTTTACATATGTTTGATGATATTGATCAAGATCTATTTCCATATTATTAATATTTGCACTAGGGCAATTGTTTAGAGCGCTATAGATATTTTTGAACATCTTTAGGATTCATATTACTTAGAATTAATGCCTCTCTTAATTTGCCTCCCTCTAATTTCTCCTCTCTCCTTTTTCCCTTTCCCTATTTCCCTATTGAGTGGTATGTAATTCTGTACTCAACTCTGTGTCATCCAGTTTAGATGAGAGCAAGATTCAAGTGTTAGCCATCCCCTCCTGCATGTTTGTATAAATGCCTATTTGCACATCCTGATTCTGCAAGATAATTTTCCTTAACCTTTTCCTTTCCCCTCAATCTATTCCTGCTTCTCTCTCTTTTTATTCTTTTCATAAGGTCATCAAGACATAGTGGGATCATTCCCCAGCTTTGTCTAATTGGAGATCTTCTATGATGTGATATTATTAGGATTCAGAGGGCATTCGTGTGTTATCGTTCCATACTTGAAAGTAAGTAGTTTATCCTTATTTAGGCCTTTTCATTATTCAGTCTTTTGTTTCTCTTTACTTCTGTGTTTGAACATCAGAGTTTCTATGTTGGTAGTGTAAAAATAGACTTGAATCCAGGACTTAAATCCCCAGAAATCCTTGCTCCACTTCCCCAGAATGCCCTCTAATCTCACTGAATTCTCACCTGGGCTGAGAGAGAGATGGGGTATTTAAACCTGGTTGTGAATAGGCTTGGCCTCTTTTGGACTTCCGTTTTGGAGCAGATGTGTCTCTTTCATGATGTGAGGTTATCTTGTCTAGGCCTCTCTGGCCTAGATGTGTGCTTTCTTATTCTGTATTTTCTTTAATCCTTAACCTTTAATAAACCTCATAAAAATATAATACTCCTTGCAGAGAGAAACTAATTTCTACCTGCCTCAGCTTTCCTAAATTTTAATCTTTACAGTAGGTGGCCCAATGGAGAGAGTACTGGACTTGAAATTAGGAAGACCTGTTTAAATCCAACCTCAGACACTGTCTGACACTAGGTAAATCACTTCTGTTTGCCTCATTTCCTTCAACTATAAAATATGGTTAATGGGGGCAGCTAAGTAGCTCAGTGGATTGAGAGCCAGGCCTAGAGATGGGAGGTCCTGGGTTCAAATCTGGCCTCAGACACTTCCCAGCTGTGTGACCCTGGGCAAGTCACTTAACCTTCATTTCCTAGTCCTTACCACTCTTCTGCCTTGGAACATACAAAGTATTGATTCCTAGACAGAAGGTAAGGGTTATTTTAAAAAATGGTTAATAATAACACCAATGTTATAGGGTTATTGTGAGCTTTGAATAAGTTGAAGTAATATTTGTAAAGTACTTAGCACAGTTTCCAGGCACATAGTAGGTGCTACATAAATTTTTATTCCTTCACTTCCTCCTTCCCTTCTATGTAGCTCAAGATTCATCAAGAATGCTTAGAAGTCCTCTATTTCATTTAAGATATGATTTTTCTCCTGTAGCGTTTTACTCAGGTTTTCTAGGTAAGTTATTTTTGGCTGTAAATCCATATCCCTTGTCTTCTGTAATACTATATTTCCAGCTCTCCAATCCTTTAAAGCAAATAGCCACTAACTCATGTGTGATCCTTGGTACTTGAATTTTTTATTTCTCACTGCTTAAACTATGTTTTTCTTTGACCTGAAAACTTTGGATTTTGGCTATTATATTCCTCAGAGTTTTCATTTTGTGGGTTTCTTTCAGGAAGTAATTGGTAGATTCCTTTTGTTTCTACTTTTCCCTCTGTTTCTAAAAAGTCTGGACAATTTTCCTTTAAGATTTCTTGAAATGGATATCTTGAATGCAAACTATTTTAAAACAAATGATAAAAATAATATTACATATAATTGGGAAAAAAGAAGATAGAGGATGTCTTGGCTCTTTTTTGGTCTTGGTATTCAAAAAGTCCATTGATGATCATTTTTTTCCTTTGATCTGTTTTCCAGGTCAGTTGTTTTTGCTCCAAGATAGCTTACAGTTTTTTCTATATTTTTAGACTTCTGACATCATTTTGAAATTTATTGTGGCTTCATGTAGTCAAGAAGCTTCTCTTTGATACATTCTAATTTTCAGGGTGTTTGTTGTAAGGTTTTGTTCCTCTTGTGCCAAGCTGTTAGTTCCCTTTCCAATTCCTTCTCCCATAGCTCTAACTTCTTTTCCATTTTTTTCTTCAAGTGCTTCCATTCTATGAATTAAAATAAAAAAAAAACCTCTTGCATCATCTCTTCCAAAAATTTTAGTTGAAATTTTTCCTCCAAGCTGTATTTTTCTTTGAGGTTTTGCTTGTGGATGTTTTGCTTGGAGTCATTCTCTCTTCTTTTTTGAGTCTTGAGATTTCCTGAAAAAGTAATATAATATTTATATTATATATCTATCATATAATAATAAAATAAAATAAAATAATAGTTCTTATTGGAGGGATTCTTTTTTTTCCCCTCATTCTTCCAGCCTACTTACTGACTTTAGACATGATATTAGGGCTCTGTGGCACTTCTGAAGGGAAGGACTGGGTTAGTCCTGTTGCTACTTACTTGGGATATATGAAGAATGGATTTGGCTATCTCCTGATTGTAACAATGAAAGGTACTGTTAGATTTAAAATAGTTTTGAGCATTAAATAGTTGTAGATAAGAGAGTGGGAGCCATAAAATGTGATAATTAAAATGTTTGGGAGCAAGGGAAATATATAACAATTATTACCACTGAAATATGTTTTCTACTGTGTCTTGATTTTATATAAATATAAGATGGTCGCCAGGGAATATATTCCCAATTTATGAATATGCCCAAGCCAACTGGGTTTTATAGAGAAATTTAATTTATAATACACTGATTAATCAATAGAAAAAGAGAGAAAGTAAGAAAGGAATAAGAATGAAGGGCCTCAAGCCAATAAGGCCTAGACCTCAGTCCTAAGAGATAAATCAGTCAGTTGGTTTTATCACTCACCCAAGATCTCTCTAGGTGAGGCTTCTCATGCCAACCTCAGGCTCCACCTTCAAGAGAGCCTCCTTTCAAGAAACGTTTCCAGAGAATCCTCCTCCTGACTCCTCCTGAGTTCTCCTTCCACAGCCTCCTTCAAGACGTCTCTGGGAGCTCTCCCTCCAGGACCTCTCTCCTCTCAGACCTCCTCCAGAGCATCTACCTCTCCAGGCCTCAGACCCCCCTATCTTTAAGAAAACAATCTAAGTTCCCTCCCCTCAGTTCTCACATCTACCAATCACTGTTGATGTCTCCCCTGTGCCAATGGTGGCTCTAGCTTAACCCAGGACCACCCAGAGGTCTCTCCCCTTTGCACATGTCTGTTGAAGGTCATATTCTCAAATAATTAAATCTTGATCTTTGCTGCAGCCCTTCCTAAATCCTGTTACTCTGAGTAGGGTGGAGATTGTAGTTTCCAAGACCTGGTTCTGTCATTCCAAGTATCTCTATTGTATCAATTCTAAAATCAATCATGACTCAAAGAACTTCCTGTTCTATGCTTAAGCATAGGTCAAAGCCCTTTCCATTGTTTAGCAAAAGGTTTCTGTCCTAAAGTAGTCTTAAGTAGGGAGGAGAAGGATCCTCCCATGCCAAGGAGTTTCATATTCCAATAGAGTTCTTACTATCAGTAGGAAATTTTTTCAAGTATGAAATTTCCCAATGGGGAAATTTCCAACATTCATAAGTCTAAGAAATTTTAAGGTTTACAGTACTTAGCTCTTCCTTGACAGTGAAGATAAAATTGTAATCCCTGGTCTATTTTTAGATTTTAATCCCCAAAGTGTTTACTCAGTATTTAAAGTAGATCTACCCATTGTAACCACAAAAAGGTGTTAACTAGCTACAAAAGGTGAACTAACCAAAAAAGGTGTTAACTAACCACAAAAGGTATAACTAACTAAAAAAGGTGTGAACGCCCATTTCATACATTGAGTGGGCAGTCCTGAAGAGAAGTGTCTGCTGTGATTGGTAGACATAAAAATGTAGGGGAGGTGACACAAGAGAAAAAGGTCTTTAAATAGAGGAAACAGAGGCATGATCTGAGGAATCGAGATTAAAAAAGAGTCATTTGGAGGAGAGACTGGAAGACAGACACTCAGACTTGGAGTGATGAAACTTGGCTGTGGAACTGGACCCCTGGAGGAGCTTGTGCAGGATACCTCAGACTGCTTTCTTTTTAGATGATCACCTTGGTGAATGAAAGGCTGACTTAGTTTCCTTGCCTTTCTGGAGGTGTGAACCTCCAGAACCAAAAAGGCCCATCGTCTTTTCCCCTAGCTGGGGCTTAGAATTTCTACCTGGCTCTGAGAAAGGCAGAGCTCTCTCTTCCTCTCTCTCTCCCCTTTTATCTCTTCCTTAATATCTTCCCTCTATTGTAAAATAAACTACCATAATTCCATTTACTTGAGTAATTCATTTTGGGGATTTAGAAATTAAATCCCTGGTGACCACAAAATTAATATATTTGATCCAACCATAAAAAATTTTAACATAGATATCCAGTGTTGTATTAGTTCAGGGCCTCAGGGACAGGCTAGGGACCAAAATGTTCTAATCCCGGGCAAAGTATGATTGCTGCTCCCCTGATCTGAGCTTTGCAAGTTCCTGCCTAGGTTTGAGTTTGAGCAAATGTAGATTGCTTCTGGGTTCAGTCCTTATTTGCCTGCTAGAAAAGTTTTTTTGGTTCAGAATATCAGAATTGTTGGCTGCCATTTGTTCTGAGATCCCTGCCTTAGTTATTCCTTCACAGGCTGGGCTAGATGCTGGAAATGATGCCCTGCTCTGCACCTGGGGTCTGAGTCACATTGCTGCTGCTAGCTTCTGAACTTCATCCTTTCTTGGTACATCTCCTGGAGTCTCCCTACCTGGGAACATCACCTCCATGTGCAGGTCTCCTTGTTCTGCCCTCTATCAGAACTGGGTAGTAGGTGACAAAGCATCTAGTTTATACTTTATCCTATTGAAGAACCTCAATATGGATCTGGTGTTGTCCCAGCACGGGTCTGGAACTTCCTTTTGTCCTGGTATGCAACCTCTCCCCAGGCACTGGAGTGCTCCCTGTCTAGTGTGCTCTGCCCCAATCCCACCCTCATCAGCAGACCTCTCTGACTCTTCATAAGTGACTGATTTATTGTGAGGTTTTCTGGATTTCCCCATCAGTATTTGTTCCCTTGAATTTTTCTAGATCTGTTTAGGGAGTTTTGTGAAGGGGAGCTCATCATATCCCCACACCCATTTTCCACTTCTTGCTCTGGACACAGTAATGAAATCATTAGCACCATTGCCTCTGGAAAGAGTTTGTTGATTGGCTTCCCAAAATATTAGCTCATTGTCCTTGGGAATCTCTGGACCACAAGTCTCTTCCTGGCCACCCCTGCCTATGTTTTGTTTCTCCCCGTTTATGGAGTCAGGTACTCTTATAGAGCAGGTAGAGCCTCTCTTTTTGTATATGTGCTTAACAGGATATCTGGCACATAGTAAGTACTTAATCCATTTCCATTCATTCATTCATGCATGCCTTCATGTGTTCCCTCTGGCAGCAACTTCAAGGGGTCTCAGGGTCTCTATCTCTACCCCACAATATCCCAGTGTGCAAGGTGGCAGCTGGATGGCACAGTGGATAGAGTAAAGGACCTGAGGTCAGGAAGACTTGAGTTCAAATCCAGCTTCAGACCATTACTAGCTGTATAACTCTGGATAGGTCATTTAATCACTTTTGCCTCAGTTTCTTTATCTATAAAACAAGGATAATCATAGTAAATACCTCTCAGGGTTGTTGTAAGATCAAATGAGATGGGCAACTAGGTGGGTAGAATACTGGGCTGGCAATCAAGGAAAACTCCTCTTCCTGACTTTAAATCCAGCCTGAGACGTGTGACCCTGGGCAAGTCACTTAATCCTATCTGCATTATCAGTAAGAAGGAAATGGCAAACCAACCCAGTATTAAAAAGAAAAAAAAAAGATCAAATGAAATAATAACTATGAAGTGTTTAACATAGTGTCTGGCACATAGTAAACACTACATAAACGTTAGCTCATTATTATTATGAAAGTATCTACCCATGGTCTTCCCCCTGCCCCTCACCAACTAAATTGGTCTGAAATTGATCTGGGGGTGCATTTCACTGCCTGCCCACAGTCACATTTGCTGGTCTGGGGTTCTAGGATTACAAGTTAGGGTCCAGAATGACTCTGGGGGGCTCCCCCTGGAGAACTTCAAGCCTGCACACCTAGCTTCTCGCTCTCCCTGTTGATATAGAGTCCTCCTCAGCTCTGTTATTGAGTCCTCCCCACCCCACTTACATCCCTTTGTAGGTCTGTCAGTCCATTATGTAGTAGCTGATAAAAATAGTCATTAATATTAAACATGGTTCATGGCCTGAGAAGAGTGTTTTCCCTGTTTTTTCTCCATCCTCTGCTTCTTCTCTATTTTTGATTGGTTTCTCTTCTCTCTCCAGCTCCCCATACCCTACTTCCTTCTCTAGGGTCAAACAATCTCCCCAAAACAAAGCTGGGCAAACTCTGTGAAGAAATGACATTTTCTTTGCTGTTTGTGTTGTCTTCAAAGTCAGGAAGTCTGGGGTTCAAGTCCCATTTAAGACACATACTAACAGTGTGCCTTTAAGAAAGTTCCAGCTTCTTAGTCAGTCAGTCAGTTAAAAAGCACTTACTGAGGGGCAGCTGGGGGGCTCAGTGGATTGAGAGTCAGGCCTGGAGATGGGAAGTCCTAGGTTCAAATCTGGCCTGAGACACTTCCCAGCTGTGTGACCCTGGGCAAGTCACTTGACCCCCATTGCCTAGCCCTTACCACTCTTCTGCCTTGGAGCCAATACACAGTATTGACTCCAAGATGGAAGGTAAGGGTTTAAAAAAAAAAAGCACTTACTGGGGACATCTGGGTGTCTCAGTGGTTCAGTGGCTTGAGAGCCAGACCCAGAGATGGGAGGTCCTGGGTTCAAATCTGGTCTCAGACATTTCCTAGCTGTGTGACCCTGGGTGAGTCACTTAACCGCCATTGCCTAGCCCTTATCACCTTTCTGCCTTGGAATCAATACACAGTATTGATTCTAAGGTGAAAGGTAAGGGTTTTTTAAAAAGCACTTATTAAAGAGCTGGAGATGGGAGGTCCTAGGTTCAAATGTGAACCCAGATAGTCCTTAGTTGTATGATCCTGGGCAAGTCACTTAACTCAGTTGCCCAGCCCTTACCACTCTTCTGCCTTGGAACCAATACTTAGTATCAATTCTAAGACAGAAGGTTATTTAAAAGAATATATATTAAGTAATTCTTACTGTGTGCCAAGGGATACAAAGACAAAAGACATTGAGGAGCTTCTAATCTAATGGGGAGGCCACATGCAAATATATACAAAGCAAACTCTATACAGGATAAATAGGACATATTTAATGGAGAGAAGGCACCAGCTTTAAGGAGGACCAAGAGGGGCTTCCTGTAGAAGATGGGGTTTTAGCTGGGATTTAAGTTGCCTCCAACAACTCTCTAAGAACTATATGTTGCAGAATAAACGGTCTTCTGAATTGATAAAGAAAGTTTCCACAATGGGAGTTCCATGAACCAATGAAATCACAGGTTTGGTTCAAAAGTAAAAATGACTTAAAAAGAAGAAGCCCTGGGAGCCAAGATGAGAAGAGATGTAACGGCTCTATGGAAGGAGAAAGGAGAGGCAGCTAGCTAGGTGTTTCAGTGGGTAGAGCACCAGATCTAGAGACAGGGGGTACTGGGTTCAAATTTGGTCTTGGACACTTCTTAGCTGTGTGACACTGGGCAAATCACTCAACCCCCACTGCCTAGTCCTTATCAATCTTCTGCTTTAGAATTGATATTTATTGTTAATTCTAAGATAGAAAGTAGGGAGGGAGAGGAGGGAGATAGAAAGAGGGGAGAGGAAGGGAGAGAGAAAGACAGACAGAGAGATAGAGGGAGGGAGGGAGAGAGAGAAGGAGAGGGAGAGAGAGAGAAACAGAGAGAGAGAGAGAGAGAGAGAGAGAGAGAGAGAGAGAGAGAGAGAGAGAGAGAGAGAAGAGGGAGAGAGAAGGGAAGAGAAAGGAAAAGAGAGAGAGAAGAGAAGAGAGAGGAAGAGAGAGAGAGGGAGGGAGAGAGAGAGGGAGAGAGAGAGAGAGGAAGAGAGAGAGAGAGAAGAGGGAGAGAGAAGGGAAGAGAAAGGAAAAGAGAGAGAGAAGAGAAGAGAGAGAGAGGGAGGGAGAGAGAGGGAGAGAGAATGAGAGGGAGAGAGAGAGAAGAGGGAGAGAGAAGGGAAGAGAAAGGAAAAGAGAGAGAGAAGAGAAGAGAGAGGAAGAGAGAGAGAGGGAGGGAGAGGGAGAGAGAGAGAGAGAGAGAGCGAGAGAGAAGGGGGGAGGGAGGGAGGGAGAGAGACGACTTTCAGGCATCAAGTATCAAGAACTATAAGTTGCCTTAGTTTGATATTGGAAACAGATGAAACAGTCGACTTGGTCATGCCCTGTATCTTTTGTGTAAGAGACAAAGCCAGTTTGAGACCCAAGCATTTGAGAATCTGGCAGCAGAGAGATATTCCAGGCAAACCCCTGAAAGAAGGAGTCACTTAGGGTTGTTGGAGGAGAAGAATCTTAGTCTTAGCTCACCCCTTCCCTTGACTATAGGAGCACCTTGTAATCTTTGAGAGGTCCTGGAGGGTTCAGACCGCCAGCAGCAGCTGTGACTGTGTCCATTTTAGGGAGCCAAGGAGAAATGAGAAATGAGAAATTGAGGAAAGGACGCTTTATGGCTCTGTACACAACCCAGGAGATAAGCTCTACCATGATATGTAAGTGTGTATTTTCTTTGATTGGTGGCTATGGATTGCCTGGACTTCAAAGGAGAAGAGGTTAATGACTGATGGGGTAGGGGGAGAGCCTGGAAGTGGCAATGGGAGGCAGGTATTCCAACTTCCCACCTTACCTAAGGCCACAGAGCTAACAATAATAGCAACAATAATAACATGAATAATTGCCACCTTTGCAAAATCTCTTAAATAGGTCTTCTTTTCTTCTTTTTTGCCATTCCCCTGGCATTGGCTCTTCTCACCGCACACCTGGCCTACTGCAGTAGCCTGCTGGGGAGTCTGCCCCCCTCAAGGCTCTCCCCAAACTGATCCCTCTTCCATTCACCACCAAAGTGTGGGTTCAACCATGTCACTCCTCTCCCTCCACTCAGTAACTCCAATGGTTTCCCATTACCTCCAGAATCAAATACAAAATTATTTGACATTCAAAGCCCTTCATAACCTAACTTCTTGCTACCTTTCCAGTCTTTGTACACCCTGTACTCTTCAGTATGGCGACCCTGGCCTCCTGGCTGTTCCATGAACAAGACACTCCATCACTCAGCTCCAAGTATATTCTCTGGCTGTATGCCGTGCCCGGAATGCTCCCTCTTTTCCTCTCCATCTCCTGAATTCCCTGGATTTCTTCAAGCCCCAACTAAATTTCTGTTTTCTACAGGAAGCTTTTCTCAACCCTTCTTAATTCTAATGCTTTCCCTCTGCTAATTATTTCCCACTCATTCCTAATTTCCCAATTATTTCCTGTATTTCCCATTCGTCCCACCTATAGCTTATTTGAACCTATTTGCTTGCTTGTTGTCTCCCCTCTTAGACTGCGAGTTCCTTGAGGGCTGAGACTGTCTTTTGCTTATTTTTGTATCCCCAGCACTTAATACAGTACCTGGTATATAGTAGGCATTTAGTAAATGGTTGCTTGGTTAGTTGTGGTCTTTCGTCCTCGGGGAGGACCAAATCTGGTGGAGGACCATCACTGGTGAGGTCTCTTGACTCATGCATAAATCGGATGTAAGTGAGGCAGAGTTGCACAAAGTCCTTCAGCTTCACTCTCTCTCAGAGTCATCATCCAAGTCCGGTAGCAAGACGAAAACCAAGAAGATCGGCGATGACTCAGGATGCAGTGGATGGTCATGGCTTATAACTTAAAAAAAAAAACAACAAAAAAAACCCCTTACCTTCCATCTTAGAATCAATACTATGAATTAGTTACCAAGCAGAAGAGTGGAAAAGGCCAGGCAATGGCAGTTAAATGACTTGTCCAAGGTCACACAGGTAGGGAGTTTCCATGGTCAAATTTGAACCCAAGACCTCCTGAATAGACCTGGCTCTCAATCCAGTCACTTAACTGCCCCTCAAATACATTTGTGTATTTTATATTTGTATTTGTATTTTATAACTATATATCTATATCTGTATCTCTATATATAGAAAACCAATCACATATAATTATATTATTTATATATTATATTGTTATATATATTAATTGTTATAATTGTTATAATATTATATTGTTATCATATATTGTATACAATATAATATTATAATATGCAATAACATATAGTAATTAATATAACATAATAATAGTAATATAATAACCATAACAGAATATAATAATTAATAGAACATAATAATATAATATAAAATACAACACAATAATATTAATATATTATAATATACTCATGTTGTTAATATCTTAATTTTTTATTTTATTATATTATACATTGTATAATATATTATAACATATTCATGATTGTATTATTATATAATATGTAATCTTATATATTATACATTGAATACATATACATCGAACAATATGCTATATTAATATAGAAACTTTAATTAATTATCCATTGTGAGAAATAATAAATAATATAAATAATAAACATTATTATTTATATTGTTAGAACACAAAATAATAAAATGATAAAGAATATGGTGACATAATAAATATTATTATAATGTAACATTATATATTATTACATAGTATAGTATGTATTATGATATATAACACATTATAATAATATATAATAAAAAATTAAAAATAGGACTTTATTTCCAGGGAGAGGGCGAGACTGTATCCCCAACCCTTGGGAGCTCTGTTCAGTTCCCTGGTATGCTATAGAATGTCCCCAGGGCACAGAGGAATTAGGGGCCACTGATCCACTATTCCAGGGCTGGCAAACCCCCCATCTTTGTGTTCAGTGGCCCGAGCCCAGGAACTCAGCCTTTCCAGACTGACCTCTGAATCGGAGCTCCCTTAATCTGCTTCCTTATCTCCTCCTCTACATGGATGATTCCTCATCAAAAGGCTTAACATTAGATTAATTCCAGCCTGCCAGTCTCTTTCCTCTTATCTGCTTAAAAATCTTTCTCTGGCTCATTTGTGAATTTTAAATCAACTTGTTAACAGCCTACTTAGTTGCTTCATGTGCCTGGCACACAGTAAGCACTTAATAGCTGTGTTGATTGATTTCCAAGTTCTGCTGCTGATGCTGAAGGAGTGAAGGCACCGCCTCCTACACGAAACCTTTCCCTGGATATTCCAGCTGCTAGTGTCTCCCGGGAGAGTTTACCGTGCCTTGACTTTGTTTCTTGATTGCATAATCTTATATATTTAGGATGGTTTTCTCCTAAAAGATTGGAAGCTCTTTGAGAACAGGGAG
This sequence comes from Monodelphis domestica, assembly GCF_027887165.1. Taxonomy (NCBI): domain Eukaryota; kingdom Metazoa; phylum Chordata; class Mammalia; order Didelphimorphia; family Didelphidae; genus Monodelphis; species Monodelphis domestica. The sequence continues at coordinate 483,354,033 of NC_077228.1, forward strand.
AATTTTATTTTTTGTGTGAGTATCCAGAGCCTTGCATACTGCCTGATAATCAATCAACCAATATTCTTTTTAAAATTATTTTTTAAACCCTCACCTTCCATCTTGGAATCAATACTGTGTATTGGTTCCAAGGCAGAAGAGTGGTAAGGGTTAGGCAATGGGGGTCAAGTGACTTGTCCAGGGTCACCCAGCTAGGTAGTGTCTGAGAACCAATATTCATTAATCAAATGATGTTCCCTTATGCTAGAGATAGAAATAAAGGAATGAGCAGTCCCTACCCTCAATGAGCTTGGAGTATAAGTGGTGTGGAGAGGCTACATACTTTACTGAGGGAGGTCAGTGACATCTGACTCTTTATGACTCCATTGGGGGTTTTCTTGGCCAAAATACTGGAACAATTTGCCATTTCCTTCTTCAGCTCATTTTACAGATGAGGAAACTGAGGCAGACAGAGTTAAGTGACTTGCCCAGGATCACACAGCTAGTACATGTCTGAGGCCAGGCTTGAAGTCAGGAAGAGGAGCCTGGCACTCTATCTTTGTTGCCACCCAGCTGCCCACACTGGAAGAGAAGGAAAACAGTTTAAAGGGAGGAAATCATATATCTACTAAAGCAGGGGTTGGCAAACTAAGGCCTTGGAGAGGCCAGACATGGCACGATGCTCGTGTTTATCCTCCCCGGAAGTGAAGAATGGTTTTTAAATTTTTAATAAGGTTTTGTCATATTTTTTAAAATGTAAAAACTCTTCGAGTACGTGAGATACGTACGTATCTCGTGTGTTGAGCACGTGTGTCCACAAGTAAGTAGCTGGAGGAAAATACAAATATCGGTGACATCATCCTTGCCCTCCCACAAACAGGCACACAATTCTACAGGTACACATACATTCTCAAACAAATATATTCCTATTTATATTATACATATTTACAAAGTCAGACATACACTTATACACCAATTCTCATATGATGCCGTGAGAAAGAAGACAGACTTTGTAGTAAATGGACTAGGATTCACTCCTCTAGATCTTTTGGTTTCTACTTGGTTCCTTGTTTAAGTTGCAGTTTCCTTGCCTATATAATAGGGGAGTTGGACTAAATGACCTTGAATGGCCCCTTTAGCATTTGCTATTTTCCTTTGTCTTTTATTTTATTTTTAAACCCTTATCTTCCCCGTCTTGGAATCAATGCTGTGTTTTGGATCCAAGGCAGAAGAGTGGTAAGAGCTGGGCAATGGGGGTCAAGTGACTTGCCCAGGGTCACACAGCTGGGAAGTGTCTTAGACCAGATTTGAACCCAGGACCTCCCATCACAAGACCTGGCTCTCAATCCATTGAGATGCCCAGGCACCCCAGACCATAGCTTTTTGACTACTTGGCTCAAGACAAGAGCTTCTAATGAGTGGGCTTTTTCACTCAGGAGATGTTTTACAAATTCTTACAAAAGCATAACATGAGTTATGTGTAATCTTTGAATCTAGCCTCTTGGGAAGAGAAAGGAGATTTTCTGGGCAGCCTCAGCCTTGTGGGTAAGTTCAAGACTTCAGAACAGAATTTTTTAGCCAAAGAAATGGACTTCCTGAGCTTCGCTTCTTTGAGAAAAATGAGGATTGTGCACATAGCCCCTGAGGCTAGAGGAGAGTCAAGGGGATCCGTGATTTGAGGAGATAAGGGATGTGATCTTTGCCACCCATTGATTTTATAAAGAGTGATTCAGCTGGCAGCCAGGTGGCTCAATGGATAGAGAGCCAGACCTCGAGATAAGAGGTCCTGGGTTCAAATATGACTTCAGATAATTCCTAGCTATGTGACCCTGGGCAAGTCACTTAACCCCAGTGACCTAGCCCTTACCACTCTTCTGCCTTGGATTTGATGTTTAATATTGATTCTAAGATGGAAGGTAAGGATTAAACAAACAAAAAGTGATTATTCAAATCTTGTAATAATTCCAAGACATGATTGCCTTATAAACTATGCAAATGCTCCACGTGTTTTCTGTCTCTGTTTAAAAGCTCCTGCGAGTCCTTTGATTATCTCTGGCGATTTCTATATTTGTTCAGTGTGTCTCCTGCCCAATGTCTTCTGAATGATGCCTGCTTGCACCCGACACTCAGAGTTTTGCTTTGAGTATCTGTAAAGGAGCCAAAAAGTCCTCTGATCTACAACAAACCTAGACACAAGCTATTTCTAAGCTATAGCTGGATATTGCCCCAAAGCCAGCTCCAAGTAGGGTCCCAAAAGGCCAAAGAGATTTAAGTCTCTCAGGTCACGTGTCAGGACTGGACGCCGTCTGTGTGAACCCAAAGCTTTGGCAGGTCTCTGGCCCGTGGACGATGCCTGTCACACTTACCTAACGTAACATGGCTGTTTGGAAGACTATTTCAACAACTTCCAGATACTCCTCTGCGCTGTTCCATAGTAAATTAATGTATGTAAATGAGATTATGGATGTGCATATATTACATATGTAGATGAATGAGATAATGCGTGTAAAAGCATTTGGGAAAGCACTATGTGTTTTCAGACCCTTTCAGTGCATTCGTTAAAAATCCTCATTTTTTTCTCTTTTTCAATTTTTTGGCATTAAAAATATTATTTATCATATGGGATGGCTCTCTGGAAGAGGGAGGAGGAATGGGAGGAATTTGGGGGGGAAATATGATGGCATAAAAAACAAAGACATCATTAAAACTTTTTTAAATTGTAGGAATAGAAGATTTAAGTTAATATTAATTAAGTCCAGTTAGGCATGGATTGGCTTACAGATACAGGTTATGGGTGTTCCCGTACTTGGTTCCCCAACTCCAGTTCTTTATGTCAAAACTGTCTGGGGTTGGTTGCCAAGTTACCGTGCGGATGGAAAATTCGCCACACCTGAGCTACGTTCCCAGCATCCTTTCAAGTTACATTTTCATTTTACGTAAGGATGCTTAGGAGGTAAATTTGGCTGAATCCCACACTGCAGGGCTCTTTTTTCGGGGCTTGTGCTTTTCATAAAGTGCTGCAGGTGTGAGTCTCTGGCTCTCTTTGCTCTGCTCACTTGACTGAAAGAACCTTTTTTCTCTTCCTTCTCTTTTGATTATTGTTAAAATTCGACATTACTTAGGGTACTATCCTCTGGTGGGAAGTCCTTTGAAGTCTCATTTTATTTCTTGGCTCCTTTTAGAACCTGATTCCTAATTTGCTCTGGAGGATGAGTCAAATTCTCTTCTCTGGACCTAAGCTAAGCTTTACTTCTATTCTTGGTTGGTCCTACACTAGCTTCTGACGGGCTCTCTCTCCCACCACTGCAATCCCTACCAAGTGAAGAACACATTTCCCTATTTTTGTGGTTGAGTGATCTTCAGATGTGTCTGACTCTTTGTAACTCTGTTTGGGGTTTTCCTGGCAAAGATACTAAAGTGGTTTGCCATTCATTTTACAGATGAGGAAACTGAGGCAAACAGGGTGAAATGACTTGCTCGGGATCACATATCTAATGAGTGTCTAAAGCCAGATTTGGACTCAGGAAGATGAGTCTTCCTGATTTCAGGTCCAGTGCTCTATGCATTATGGCACCACCTAACTTCCCACTTCCTTAGGTTGCCTCCAGAGATTCTTACGGTCTTCAGGGAAGCTTGCACTGACCCAGATGCAGTTTCCTTTGCAGATAAAGATAATAATAACAACTTCTATTTAGAGATGCTGTTTTATTTATCCCCATTTTCTGTATAAGATTGAGACCCAGAGAGATTTAATGACTTGTCTGAGGTAGTAAAGTCAATGAATATAAGGTAGAATTTGAACTCATATCCTTTATCCAGTACAACACTTTTCTCCATCAGAGAGAACAGAAGTAACTTGTTCAAGGTCACTTGAGTAGTAGGTTACTAAAGCAGAGATTTGAACCCAGAATGAATAATAGAGTTGAATAGAGTGAGAATAATAGCTCATTCTATACCAGTTTTTCAGTAGACAATTAGCTAGCCTGGATGCCACCCATATTCTTATGAACCCCAAGAGGCTAGATTCAAGTGTTTCCTTGGGCCAAACCCAGAAGTTTCTTTCTTTCTTTTTTTTTAACCATTTCATTCCTTCTATGAACTCACAAAGAACCACATTCTTATCAACCCTGGTTCCTTGGACACTCTGGTCTGCTTCTCAGACTTTGAAAAAGCATCTCATTCGAGTTTCCAGTGACCATTTGGTTAGTTCTTAACTTCCCAGAACTTTCTGCTGACTTAGCTTTAGCTTTAGGTCTTGATACAGGTCACTGAGCACATGTTTGATGGTTTTAGATCTCATAACTACCACCAAATGACATTTTTTTCCAGTTTAGATCCTCTGTCCCCTGTTTCTCACTTCTGATTTTCTTGTTTTAACCCTATATCATCTGCTTTATACAGGCAGATAAGTGGCACAATGGATAGAGTACCAGACCTAAAATCAGGAAGAATCACCTTCCTGAGTTTAAATCTGACATCAGACACTTACTGGCTGTGTGACCCTAGGCAAGTCACTCTGTCCTGTCTGCCTCAGTTCCTCATCTGTAAAATGAGGTAGAGAAGGAAGTGGCAAACGATTCTAATATTTTTTGCCAAGAAAACCCCAAATGGGGTCGCAATGACCAAAAGAACTGAACAACAAAAATCCATCTTAAATTCTTTTTACTAAACTACTACTTTTGTGCCAAACTGTCCTCTTCCTCTTTATCTAGCTTCTTTTCCCTTTCTTGTCCTTTTAACTATGGATGTTCCTTAAGCTTTAGACATAGCTCTCTGCCCTTCCCCACTATACATTTTTTTCCCTCAGAGATAATCACTTCCACAGCTCTGATGATTTCTTCAATACAAATGACTGTCAAATCTATATCTCCAGCCCTGACTTCTCTTTTAAGCTTATTATGTTCACATTGCCAACTACTTCCTGGAAGGAAGAACTAAGTAGAAGTCACACAAGCAGAATGTGATTCAGCAAAAGGAAAGACATCCTGACAAATAGAGCTAGCCAAAAAAATGGAAAGGACTGCCCTGGGAGAAGATAAGTTCTCTGTCTCTAGGAGTCTTCAAGAAGAGGCTGGATGGCCATTTGTTAGGGATGTGTGCTGTTGCAGTTGTTATTTAGTCATTTCAGTTGTGTCTGACTTTTTATGATCCTACTTGGAGATTTTCTTGGTAAAGATACTAGAGTAGATTGTCATTTCTTTTTCTAGCTCAAATTTCTATTCTATTCTATCTCTCTATTTACCTATCTATCCATCTATCCATCCATCTATCTGTCTATCTACTTATCTATCTATCCAGTCATCTTTCATCTATCTATCCACCCATCATTCATCTATCTCCATCTATCCATCCATCTGTCTAGCTATCTGTCTATCTACTTACCCATCTATCTATTCATCCATCCATCTATCTATCTAACCTATCTATCCATCCATCCATCTAGCTAGCTATTTACTTATCTGTCTACTTACCTATCTATCTATCTATCTATCCATCCATCCTTCATTCACCTATCTATCTATCCATCCATGCATCTAGCTAGCTAGCTAGCTGTCTATCTACTTACCTATCTATCCATCCATCCATCATTCACCTATCTATTCATTCATCCATCTATCTATCTAATCTATCTATCCATCCATCCATCTAGCTAGCTATTTACTTATCTATCTACTTACCTATCTATCTATCCATCCATCCTTCATTCACCTATCTATCTATCCATCCATCTATCTATCTACTTATCTATATATCCATCCATCATTCATCTATCTATCCATCTATCTATCCATCCATCCATCCATCCATCATCTATCTAAAACAGAGGCAAACAGGGTTAGGTGACTTGCCCAGGAACATACAGCTAGGGTCTGAAACTAAATTTGAATTCGTTAAGATGAATCTTTCTGACTCCAAGACTGGAACTCTATCCACTGTGCCACCTAGCTGCCCCTAAGGATATTATAGATGGATTCATTTGTGGGAGTGGGGATGACTTATGAGACCTTTTAAAATTTTAAGTTTGGATGATTCTATGATCATCTGCATGTCCCGCTATAGCCTCAAATTGAACATGTCTTCAATTATACATCTCATGGTACTCTAGTACCCCAATTCTCCAAAATATAGTTTTGAAATATCAGACACTTTTCTTCTCCGGCTCCCACATCTAAAGGCATTGTGTGATACAGTGGAAGAGTGTTGAAGATGGGGTCATCATTCCTATGTTTGAATGATCTCTTTTACTTGTATGGTTCTGGCAAGTTGCTTAAACTCTCTTACTTTCCTTAATGATAAAATCATGGGGCTGGACAAGATGACCTCTAAAGTCCCATCTAGCTCTTTATCTATGATCTTATTATATTCTTTTAGAGTGTCTCATGGGTTCATTTCTTCCATTCTCTTTCCAATACCAACAACCCTGTATGAACTCTCAGGAAAGAACCTCATAGGATATCAAAAGATTTTAAGTTAAAAGGAAACTTAGGGGTTAATCTTCATCCACCTTCAGTGTTTCCTTGGGCCAAATCCAGAACTTATTTTTTAAAATCATTTCATGATTCTAATAGACTCCAAACTTCAGAAGCTCTGTATGTGAGTTCTGACTCTGTCCCTTACTTAATTCTGTGACTTTTAGCAATTCACCACTTCTGACACTGTGTGACCTCAGATAAATAACCTAACCTCCCTGTGCCTCAGTCTACTCAGCTATAAAATGATGGATTTGGATTAGATGACCTTCCAACTACTTCCCTTCTAACTCTGGATCTATGAAACTATTTAACTTCTAGAAATCATATCTGTAAGATGGAGACAATAATATTAGTACTCTTTGTCTCTTGGGAAGAATTTTGTAACATTAGAGTGCCATATTAACTGTTAACTAATTAATTGTTAAGCATTGTTATAAAGAATGCATCAGCTATCAAGTTGAAAATAGACATTGTATTTGATTTTAGCAAAAAGACAAAAGAAAACTACAATATCCTCTTTATTCATCTGCTCATCCTCAGTCTATGATTTAATCCTTCTTGCTTTACCACCATCAGATTAATCTTTCTAAATTATTCTTCCATCTTTCCTCAGCTCAAAAATCTTCAATGGGTCTCCATCCCTAAAGCAGTTGGGATTTGTAAAATTCATTTGGAGCCAGAGGTTGCCCTCATTGATAGATACTCTGCGGCCAGGGAATGGGTGACTTTACCAAAAGAACAAGGTGAGATATGTCATGATAAAAATCTATGACGCAGGCCTGGAGACAGGAAGACCTGAGTTCAAATCTAGCTTCAGACACTTTCTAATTATATGACCCGGGGCAAGACACTTAATCCCAAATGCCTATGCTTTTCTGCCTTGGAACCAATGCTTAGTACCAATTCTAAGACAAAAGGGTTTTGTTTTTTAATCTATGATAGTGAGAAACTGAGGCACAAAAGTCTGAGCATAATTTATTGGTAAGATTAGCAATTATTAATAATAGAATTAATGACGCCTCAGTAACCAAAGACACACCTTACAGCCAGAGGAACCTTTTATAAGGTTGGATTACATAAATTCATTACCTAAGGTCTAGTGGTGCCAACTAACCTAAGCCTGTGATTGGTCCATAATTATGCTCACTTGCAAAATGGTGGTCTCCAGAATCTATAGAAATGGAAAATTCAGAATTGAATATTCTCTGGAAAGTCCCCAACCCCAATACCATCATGTACTAGAGAAACCCAGTGCTAGGAAAAAACATCTCCTGACCAGCTGAATCATCCTCCATTAATCTTCTTTATCTCCCACAAGAGGCCATATATAGTCTTCTCTCAAATCTCTTACAAACTTTTCTACCAAAATCTATACAAAATAAATCCAAATCTAAGCCCTAGAAATTGATTACTAAAACTCTTAACTATTAATTGATCAATAATCAAAAACCAATTTCACAATACCCAATAGAGACAGCTTGTTGGTGACCAATAACTATCCAGCAGTACAGCTCTGATTCCAAAAGAATTCTGTGAACTCCTGCATTTAGGAATATTTGACTTACTCACGAATGTAGCTGGGGTCTGCTTACCCCTTTACCCATTTCAGTAGACAACTCCACAGCTCCCCAATCTCTCAGGAGCAGGAGCTGAACCAGGTGCTCAGGGTTTTAGTATGGATATATTTCCACTCTCTGATTAGACTCAAGATAGTAGGACAGAGGTAGGAAGTATAGAAACTTCTCTCACTGAGGATGTCCACCTCATTTGTATGTTGTTAAATCCATAATTAGCTTACAGTGGATTTAGCTATTTCTGTTCCTTGAAATCTCCATTAGTACCTGTAGTCTGCCTTCTTTAGCGGTATTTGAACTGGGTCAAGCACAGTCGGTTGAGATGATGGTATCATTCAGGAATAGGATTAAGCCAAGGGAAATTCCAATAATAGTCACTTGACAATGGACCAAATTGACTGTTTATTGGTCAAATTATGTATATACAGGAACACTATGATAGTTTGGCATCCCAGAACTCCTGAACTCAGATATGTACCTGCATGGGTATTGTTCTAGCAACCAAGGAGATACCGAGGTGCCACTCAAGACCGTTGGCCTAAACTGGTGCAACCCAACAATAAATGGGTGTGGGGATTTTATATGTACATATTTAATAGTTATATTAATTGCATGTAACTGATATGATAATATAATTAATATTCATGTGATAAAATATGATAATATTAATATGATACAATTTAAAATTTTCTATATATGCACTTTGTGTGTGTGTATAGCATTACCTTTATTTTATTTTTTCAGAACCATAGTTTAACACTGAAACTCTAACACTGAAAATGAACCTTATTGGCCTTTTAGGTCACTGCACAACTGTTTTAGTCTCCATCATGGTGTATATTTCTATGTGAGTACAGGAGTCTGTGTGATATGTGTGTGCTTTTTGTTTCAAAGTCTCTAAAGCTCCGTTTTATTAAAAAAGAAAACTAATCTTTATTGTGCTAATGATGCCTAAACTTGGCTTAAATATTCTCTGGGTCCACCATTCATCCCTCCAAGGATCCTTCTCCTCCTTTCTGGACCCAGATTGCTATTCCCTTAGGTTTTTGAGGGCCAACATTCATGCTGCCCAGAAAGGGAGAGCCTGCTAAACAGTGGCCTCCTTGGCCATTTAACATCTTGTTCCCACAACTGCTACTTCCCTTGTTTGGGGAGCTGGACTGGGAAGATGTGGGAGTCATGGTTGGGAAGTTCTTGCTAAATTTTCATCTTCCTTCTGACATTTCTGACACAATCTTCATCTTCCTTCTGACACAATCTTCATCATTCCCCCTTCATTTGGAGGGGAACATCTAAATCCTGCTTCTTGCTTTGGTTGGATTCCTTGCTTTTTCTTCTTTATCCCTCCTTTTATGCAATCTGTTTGTTTATATATGTTATATATCCATATAGATATATATATTTTTTCTATATATGAACTTTGTGTGTGTGTAGATATGTACATATATATAGCACAAAAACATCAATAGCATCTGGCCAGGATGGACTAGTAGGGATCACATACTATATCACAAGTTAACATTAGGGCTTTACCAATTACAGTAGAGGTTATCATCAAATACTATTATATCTGGTTTGTGTAAATACACAGAGACAGATAGACTATGACAGCAATTCAAAGTTTTGCTACAATGGCAATCTGATTTTAAAAACCAAACTGGTTCAAATAGTCCTCTGAACTATTCTGGACAGATCCTCTAGTCTCACATACAAGGTTCGTTCTCCTACAAGAAGTCTTCTAGGGTCTTGAATAGTTAACATATGAAGGATTCATGGGAAGCCATGGACAAGAATTGCACATGATGAGAAGGCATGGATAGGTTTTGGTCTTTGTCATTGGAAGGAATGACCACATTGACATGATCATGAAGCCATTAAACAATGGAGGGAATCCAATCTGGTCCTGCTGTTATTAGGAGGTTGAGGAAGAAGAATTGGAGAGTTTGGAGCATTTCCTGACTAGTCCTCCTCCTCCATGAGAAGCTGACTCAGAAACAGGAACTCATTAATTTTATTCATTCAAAAGAAATTGGCTTCAATGACTCCATCCCTCTCCCCCCTCCCCCCATGGTCCCTCCCACTCCCACAGACTGGCACATCAGTCACAACTCCCAGGGCAAGTGTCTACAAGACCCAAGACATCCCATGTTGTCACTTGAAATTAATTTCTTCTCAGATGGCCCAGTGTAGCACAGTGTATTAATACCCATGATGGGTGATCACCTTCAATAAATCATACTGGCTGTTCTAATGTATCTGGCATGAAATATTCAGAGCTGTTAATGCGTTTCAGTTTAAATAGTCACCAGGGCTTTAGTCCAAATCGTCAGTGAGCTTTGGTTTTATCATATTTTAGCAAAGGTCAAGCGTGGAGAGCAGGCTAATGGCTCCGGGAAGAGATTCCAGGAGGCCAGCCCCATACAGAAAGTATGGACGGTGTTGTGAATAATGCAGAAGCATTTGGGGAGCGGGAGTGGCTAGAGTTCCTGACTGGGACCTGGAACTCCTGATTCTGTTCCCAGATGAATCTGGATTTGTCCTGGGATTTCATTCCTTCATTATTCATTCAATAAACATCAAGTACCAACTGTGTGCAGAACATTGTTCTAGGTGTTGGAGGTCCTGGTTAGGGTGGAAAACAAATTGAGGTAAGACTAGATCCCTTCTCTCACTAACCATATTGGAATATGACCAGATAAGTATTTAGGAAACTTCCAAGTGCCGAGGTTTATTGCCGGCCACATGTAACTCATAAAAGGATAGTTTAGAACAAAGGACTGAAAGTAAGAGAAGACTTCTCGGTAGGGCTCCACCTAAGGAGGGTATGTTCTGGCTTCTCCTCTCTCTTTCAGTTGTTTACAAGTGATTTGGGAATTTCTTCTAATCCTGCCTAATATATACTTGTCTGGGACTAAGGATGGGGGTTCAGTATCAAACACAGAAGTTAAAAAAAATTAGCCCTTGATCTTAGCCTGTTGTTGTTGTCATTTTTTAAGTCATGCCTGACTCTTCATGACCCCATTTAGAGTTTTCTTGGCAAAGATACTGGAGTGGTTTGACATTTCCTTCTCTAGCTCATTTTTTCAGATGAGGAAACTGAGGCAAACAGGGTTAAGTGAATTATAAGGGTCACCTAGTTAGTAAGTATCAAGGTCAGATCTGAACTCAAGAAGATGAGTCTTCCTGACTCCGTGCCCAACACCCTCTCCACTCTCTCCACCTTGCTGCCCTGAATCTTAGCTTAGGGATATTTTTATTTTGAATGTAGTGATTTAAAACCTTGGTCAACTATCACCAACCTTTTTCAGAGGGAAGTCTTCTAGCCACTGCAGTTCAAGAGACAGAGCAGTGATGTGGTCAGGGGGTCCCCTAACGAGTGCCTAGAAGCTAGAAAAGTTCAGTAGGTTGGGGTTAGTGTAGACGCTTCCAACAAGACCAGCAGAATGCCCTTTAGCTGCAACCAGGAGAACAGGGAATGGTGCTTAGTAGAACCTATGCACCACATCCTTATGTCTAGTAGACATCGCCTGCTTTTGAGACCCACAAGGAGGAATCCTAATGGGAAAAGCAGCTTGACAACAGAATACAGAAGACTTAGACCTGGGAGTTGTCTCTTCATGACTGGACCCTGGCCACAACTGTTCCTGGCTACATTCGTGCCCCTTTAAGTATTCCCTGGGTGGATCGACTCGAGTGATGGGGCTATAGTTGTGGCAGAGTGTGCCCCAGGTCTACCAGAGCAATCTCCCATTGCTACTTTTCTTACGGTGGTATTTAATTTGCCTTTGTTCCTAGTTGTGTCCTCTGACTTACTGGTAAAAAACAAATAATCACATGAGGGTAGGAACTCATGAGCCACAACTTTGAGTAGATGCCCAGAGTATGAAGACTTTAGGATTGCTGAGTTTAGAGTAGTTTTTCTGAGGATCCCCTTGTGTGAGTGTATGGGTGCCCCAGTGGCTACCCAAAGGATATCTGAGTTGTGCAAGGAGGTCAAGAACCTCTGGTGTGAGAGCTTGCTGAGTCCTTTTCAGGGCTGCTCCTCTACCTTTGGGGGCCACTTGTTACCTAGCTCTTACCCATGGCTCCAAGAAGCTGTAGAATACCCAGAAGCCACATCCAGATAAAACCAAGTCGGCAGATGGGCTTAACAAGCTTGAAGGTAACCAGTGGGCTTCAAACCCATGAATAGCTTAGGGAGATATCTGCCTCAAGCATGTGAAGACATCCCCCAGTGGAATGGACTGTTGAGAATAATGTGTTCCAATGGCCATGAAGATGACTGAAGCAGGAGCTGTGGAGCAGTTAGAACTTGGTCACACATTGAAGATGACAAGGTCATCCGTTGCATCTTGGGTCATTGCCAGTCATCCTGACTTTGGTCTTGCCTTTCCCTTTTCCTACAGGGCTGCCTGTTCTCTGTTGAATTCTGAGATCATAGGATCTTAGGAGCCTGAAGAGCTCTTACAGATAATCCAGTTTACCTTCTATTTTACAAATGAGGAAATTGAGGTCTCTAGAAAGGAAGTTATTTGCTTGCATCACACAGACCTTAGACGACTCTGGAAGAGATAGTGAGGCTGATGACTCTGTGCAATTATGCCTCACTTGAATCCAATACATTTGAAAGTCAAGACATGATCCCATGGTGTCATTGGTCCTCTTCCAAACAAAGGATGAAGCATAATGATAATAACAGTAACACATGAGTATATTAGAGGGATGCAAAATTAGAGGGATGTGAGGTCTGAAATTTGTATTGGATTCAAAGTCGGGCCAGGAAAAGCTTCATAAAGGGCAGACAAGGCCTTAGGGAAATGGGTCTGTGGCTTTTAAGGTTTGTTTTTTCTAAAGCTTTGGTTGTCCAACCAAAAGCATTTCTAATTTTATTATTATTTTAATCAATTACATACAACAAATTTACACATAAGTTTTCCCACGTTTTAAGGTTGAACTTATTTCCCTCCTTCTCTTCTTTTCCTCATCCAGGGGCTGGCAGGAGATTCAATCTGGGTTATAAATGTATTATCATGCAAACATATATTTCCATATTGTTCATTTTTGTAAGTGAGCTACCTTATTAAACCCCAAACCCCCAAACATAAACCCAAATAAACAAGTGAAAAATCTTAGGCAGAAAGCATTTTTAAACATTTCTGGAAGGCGAGAGCCAGAGAGACAGACAGAGAGAAAGGGTATGTTGGGGAAAGAATAGTGCAAAATGTTAAAACAACTGTCCTGTCAGGGGCTCCAGGCCTAACCAGCAGTTTGAGGGAAAAAACAAACAAACAAATAAAATCAGACATTAAGTTGTAATGTTTTCCCTTGCAGAAATGGTCAGCAAACCTACAAATTCTTTCTAAAGCATTGTGATCATTGTTTATTGATTAGTATGAAATGTAAAAGAAAATGAAGAGTAAAGGGTAGAGGTCATGAAATCAGTCTGTGTGAAACCACAGGAGCCTGGGATCTAATGGAGAAAAGTCTGCCTGCCCCTCTTCCCCACCCATCATCTACTGGTTCTCTGGTGAAAATCTGAGGTCATCAGAACTTAGGAGCTAGAAGAACTCTTCTAGACATCCAATACTTCCATTTTACAAATGACAGAACTAAGGTCTATAGAAAGGAAATTAATTGCTTGCATCACACAGGTAGTAAGAAGCAAAGCCAAAATTCTAAGGTAGATCTTTGTGCCCCAAATCGAGTTTTCTTTTCATTATATTATGATGCCCTTTCTGTATGAACTGGAGCCAAATCAAGACACTCTGGAATTGTAAGAACGCCTTCCAAATGGGTGGATAACTTTGTTTTGTCTTTCTCTCATCTTTCATCATTACCTCCCCTTCCTCCCTTGCCATCCTCACCACTTTTCTATTCCATCCATCTCTAAACCTAGAAAGCAGTCTTATCTATGGAGAATGCTCTGAGCCTGTCAATTTGGCCCACACCAATTTATTAGAGTCCAGGCAGATGTGATTCAAAGAAATTAGAAAGGAGGGGTAGAATTTATGTAATGAGGCCCCATTCCTGGTGTTTTGTAGCCCCTTTTCAGGAGAATTTCAAGTGGCCAGAAAGGCCTCACTCCTGAGATATAATTAGCTCCTGGTGCGCTAGAAAAGGAAGATGTATCATAAAGAATTGATAGAGATCAAATATAGAGATTTTCCAATCCAACTCATTCATTTTATAACTCAGATTTCACACAGCTAGTAAATGCTGGAGGAGGCAGCTAGGTTGCTCAGTAGATAGAGCATTGGGATTGGATTCAGGAAAACCTGAGTTTAAATCCAGCCTCAGACCCCCTTACTGTGTGATCTTGGGCAAGTCACTTAACTTCTATTTGCCTTAATTCATTGGAGAAGGAAATGGCAAAGCCATTCTAGCATCTTTGCCAAGAAAACCCCATGGACAGTTTGGTCCACTGGGTCACACAGAGTTGGACATAACTAAACAACAATAAAACACTTGGTGCTGATATTCAGAATGGAATTCAGCTCACCTGACATACATCTGTCCTCATTTCATTATAGTAACATTTTGTATTTCCAGATGACTCCATTCTCTGAATCCCTGTTTTTTGACTCATGCCAAAGCTTAAGGGAAGGCAAAGAGATTTTTTTAAAAGATAAAAAGGACCTATTTGTACAAAATATTTATTGCAGCTTTTTTGTGGTACCAAAAAAATTGGAAATTATGGAGTTATCCATCAATTGAGGAATGGCTAAACAAAGCATGGTTTATGATAATTATTGAATCCTGTTGTGCTATAAGAAATGGCAAGCAGGATAATTTCAGAAAAAAATCTGGAAAGACTTACATGAACTGATGCAAAGTGAAGTAATCAAGAACCAGAAGAACATTGTACACAGTGACAGCAATATTTCTTGATGAACATCTGTGTTTGACCCTAGTAGTTTACTGGGTGATTTCAAGTGGCCAAGCAAAAATTTCTCTACCAATTAGCCATTAGTCCCAACTTCACCCCATCCCCAAAATCAACCCTCTGATGGATACCTGAAATTATAGCTGTATAACTTTATCTCAGCTAAATTCCTCTTTCAAAAGTAGCCTTCACAATCCCATTACCTTCCACTATCATCAACATTATTATTTTGAAGAACCATCAGTTATTGTTAATGATTAGAGCTGTTCAAGAGTGGAATGAGCTAATTCATTTCAAGAGTTCTTTAAATTGATGTTGGATGACCATCCATTGGGGATGTTGTTGATAGAATTTTCTTTTTTCTTTTTTAAACCCTTACTTTCTGTCTTAGAATTAATACTAAGTATCAGTTTCAAGGCAGAAGAACAGTAAGGGCTAGGCAATGGGGGTTAAGTGACTTGCCCAAGATCACATAGCTAGGACATGGCTTTCTACCCACTGAGCCACCTAGCTGCCCTGAGAAAAAATCACACATTATGAAGGGTCTTCAAGGTTTGACCTGAATCCTGGGAAGACTGGAGTGGTAGATTGATTAGATCCATTAGATCTAATCCATTAAATTGGAATTTCAGAGCTTGAAGAGATTTTAGGGAGCATCCTAAGAGTTCTGTATATGAATAATGATAGTAACTCCCATTAATATAGGGCTTTTGGCATTTTCCCCCCACAATGACTTTGGGGATATTACGTAGAATAAATTTTATAATCCCCATTTTATGCCTGCAAAACAAAGGAACAGAAAAAGATTATGATAGATCTTGCCTGTTTTACCAGTTTGTCCAGAGGACACTCTGGGTCATCTTTCACAACACTGATTTTCTCCTTCTTCCTTAATATTCACCATTAGGGGGCAGCTAGGTGGCTCAGTGGATGGAAAGCCAGACCTGGAGATGGGAGGTCCTAGGTTCAAATGTGACCTCAGACACTTCCTAGCTGTGTGACCCTGGGCAAGTCACTTAACCCTCACCGCTCCTCTACCTTGGAACCAATAAACAGTATTCATTCTAAGATGGGAGGTAAAGGTTTAAAAAAAAATACTCACCCTGTCCATGACCAAGGTTAGCCAGTGACACATATAAAAAATCCTTCTATATAGTCAACTTTGCATGGTCTGGAGTTTCAGAAGTCCCTTTAGGGAAAAAAAGAAGTTAAAAGGATGGGAAAAGAGATACTGAAGTGCTTTGCTTCCATCTGACATCAGCAAGACTAGTTTCATCTATTACTAGTACTAAGAAGCAGGGTGTGTATATATATATATATATATATATATATATTACATAGCTATATCTATTTACTCACCTATTTATATCTATATTTCTATTCTCTTTCTCTATTTAGTTATATCTATATACATATTTTCGATATATCTGTTTCTATTTTTGTATAGCGATATCCATATCAATATCGAAAGAGAAAGAAAGGGAGACAGACAAAGAGAAGGACAGAGAGAGAGGGAGGGAGGGAAAGAGAAAGAGAAAGAGAAAGAGAAAGAGAAAGAGAAAGAGACAGAGACAGAGACAGAGACAGAGACAGAGACAGAGACAGAGACAGAGACAGAGACTAAGACAGAGAGAGAGAGAGAGGTAAGCCACCAGGTACTAGGGACCAGGCTTGAGCTGCTCAGCTCCCTCACTAGGCATGTGCCAATGACAGTTGTCCCGGCAGCTTGCTCTACCAGATCAACACCACTGGATGGCGCTAACTGCTTATTCTATACCACCTATTCCCTGCTCCCTATGTACTATGTACCCTGAGACCAGTTTTTGCCAGACTGGCTTTTCCCAGTGCTTTCCTGAGCTCTTATCTAAGGATATGATTAAATCTCATTATAATTTAGAACCAGCTTGCTTTGTGCCCCATTTCCATAGGAATTTAATCTCTTTTCCAACTTTACATGACCTGAAAGTATTACTCCTTCATCTCTCAGTGAAATGATCCCTGTGTGGAGGAGAGAAATTACAAGACATGCAGCAAGACAAGAAGCTGGAGATTGACCAGCTGTCAATCACAGAAAAATTCCATTTGGAGTGTGACCGGGAAACAGTTGAAGGCAAAAGCCAACAGTGACTGGTTTTCTGGGACTTTGTTGAGGGCTTTTGACTGATGGTGGTGACTTTGAAGGAAGAAGGTAGGTTTATCTCTGGGATTTGGGATAATCAAGTTGGAGGTGGCCTGGCTGATTTGAAGGCAGAAGAAGAAGGACAGTAGTCCATATATCTCTCTCTGACTGGCTGTTTCATGGTGGTGACTGAATTGCCATTTCTCTCAATATCCTCCAATCCAAGACTCCCTGTAGATAATAGGGAAACCTCCAACCCTCTTACCTTATCCTCCATCTTTCCTGTTTTCCCCAATAAACCCTTACTTGAGATAAAGAAGAGAAAAGAGTATTTCCTCTGAAACATCAAAGCTCACCCTGAGTGACTTAGAAGGAGGCTGAAGAAGAAGGGGGAAGAGGAAACTGAAGGGAAGAAGAGGGGAGGAAGGGAGACTAGAAGAGGAAGGAAGGGAGATATAAAAGGGAGGAGGGTAGGCAAAAGAAGATAACTACCTGATCCATTAGTTATCTAGTATCCATCAAATATACCCTCCAATATCATCTATTACACCTGTTAGAGGGAGAACCGAATCAAAGGCTTTCAGTCCCCCCAATGGTAGACAACCTACCTTTTCTAGTGAGTTCTGAAGTTCCTTCTCCCTCCACTTTTTCTTCTGGGTCTGATGTCTCTCAGGTGCACAAAAAGACTATATTGACAAAGTAGAGGTCGTGTTGTTCTCAGAGGAAGAATATCTGGTAGTTGCTGGACAGGGAAGAATTGCTATTTCCTTTCAGGGACTCTTCAGTGGACTTCTAGATAGCAGCTAGATGTGGTCCTGCTGCATACTTCACAGACTCACCTTCAGAGGGTAGTTGACCAAGGACTACCCTGGTATTTTCTCTGGAGGAGCTTTAGGATGCTTCTCAGGCATCTTCCTCTGGTGGTTTCATGGAGGAGGGAGGGAAAGTGCTCTAGAGAGAGGGACAGAAAAGTGATAGAGAGACAGAGATAGAGACACATATAGAAGGGATACACTACTGCCCTTCTCTTTTTAAATTCCCACTGGAGTTCTTGATCTATTGTTCCTTCCTTTTATCTTCCATTAAAAGGAGTTTGAGTGCTAGATGGTTAAACAGATAGATGGATAGATAGGGAGAGGGAATTTAAACCTTTACTATACACTGTACTGAACAGCTAGCTGGTACAGTGGATAGAGCACTGGGTTTGGGATTAGGAAGACTCATCCTCCTGAGTTCAAATCTACCCTCAGATACTTAGTAGTTGTGTGACCTTGGGCAGGTCACCTAACCCTGTTTGCCTTAGTTTCCTCATAAAAGAACCTAGGGAAGGAAATGACAAACCATTCCAGTATCTTTGCCAAGAAAACTCCAAATGGGATCATGAAGAGTTGGACATGACTGAAACTATTCAACAACAACACACTGCCCTCAAAGAGCTTGCATTCTAAATGGGGAGATAACACATAAAGGAAAATGGTGGCCAGAAATGGATGTTTTGGATGGTGGATAGAATCACAGTGGTTCAGTGGTACAGTGGGTAGAATACTAGGCTTGGACTAAGGAACATTCATCTTCATGAGTTCAAATCTGGCTTTAGACACAGTAACTACGTGACCCTAGGCAAGTCACTTAATCCTACTGGCCTCAGTTTACTCATCTGTAAAAAGTATTGGGGAAGGAAATGGCAGGCCTCTCCAATATCTTTGCCAAGAAAGCTCTGACTGGAATCATGAAGAGTTGGACACCATTGAGCAGCAAGAATCCTAGAACCCCATGCCACACCCTTTCCATAGTGTTATTTTGGTTACTGCTCTAAGAGCTGGAGGTGAACAGCCTTGGGGAGTAGGGTGGAGCTAGGTGGAATGGTGTGATATGAGTAAGGCAGGTCTGGGTGGAACTAGACATGGTGAGGTTTCAGCATTCAGAAGCCAGGGCCCTAGGACAGGAGCTAAAGGGATGTTTGAAGTCCTCTACTCCAAGCCTGTCATTACAGTTGGGGATATGGACGCTGGTAAATGAAGTGATTTATCCAAGGTCACCCAGGCAGTAAGAAGCAGAGACATGGTATTACTGGAAGTCTTTCACTGCCAATCTTGTGTCTTCCTTTTGCTCCTCAGGACCTCTGTTTCCACGTCTCAAAAATATAGAGGTAAAACATTCTACCTCTAAGGATGTTCACGGGAAAGGGCTTTGAAATGACATTTAAATATGAACTTTTATTATTAACCCATGGAAGAATGGCTCCTGGGCCCAAATCAAAGTCTTTCCTTCTCTTTTCCTTTAAATACTCCCAGATTTGCCCTATAATTCAGGTCTTGAAAAATGTAGAAAGCAGAGGCC
Source organism: Monodelphis domestica (assembly GCF_027887165.1). Classification (NCBI taxonomy): domain Eukaryota; kingdom Metazoa; phylum Chordata; class Mammalia; order Didelphimorphia; family Didelphidae; genus Monodelphis; species Monodelphis domestica. The sequence goes on from NC_077228.1 coordinate 483,373,401, forward strand.
ACTTGAGACCTCAGACCTGAGCAGGCAGACCCAGAAATCTTCTGCTCTAGAAGCTTTGAGAAGAAGGGAAGTGAAGAGGGGGCCAGCCTGAAGGGGGGCTGATGAGATCATTGATCAAGTAGAATTACAATAGCGCTGACATTTATGGGAAGAGGAGAGGAGGACAAAAGCAAGGAGGGGGCTTCAGAAACCAACTTGGACATCTTTCTCCCTGGCAGTTTATAAAGCCATTAAAATAAAATGAGAGAAGGGAAAGCCTTCTCTTCCTTGGCGGAATAGGTACAGTTACATATGGACACTGGACCATTTGCGTAAGCCCAGCTCCTAGACAGTTATTTTAGTACCTTTGGGGAGAGGGTGACAGGAACGTGAGCTGTATCTCCAGTCCTGTATCTTTCCCAGAGGAGATGGTAAGAACTTTTTCTTTCTCTCTCTCTCTCTCTTTCTCTCTCTCTCTCTCTCTCTCTCTCTCTCTCTCTCTCTCTCTCTCTCTCTCTCTCTCTCTCTCTCTCCTCCTCTCTCTCTCTCTCCTCCTCCTCTCTCTCTCTCTTTCTCCTCTCTCTCTCCTCCTCCTCCTCCTCTCTCTCTCTCTCCTCCTCCTCTCTCTCTCTCCCTCTTTCTCCTGTCTGTTTTTCTTTCTGCCTGCCTCCTCTTCTCTTTCTCTGTTTTTCTTTCTGTCTGTCTATCTTCCTCCTCTCTCTTCTCTTTCACTCTATGTCTCTTTCTGTCTCTGTCTCTCCCCCTCTCCCTTCTCCCTGCCTCCCTTTCTCTCTCTTTCTGTCAGTGTCTGTGTCTCTCTCCTCTTTCTTTCTGTATTTTTCTGTCTTCCTCTTCTCTCTCTCTTTCTCCCTCCCTCTCTCTCTCTCTCACACACACTTTATATATATATTCATATATATAAAACAATATATTATTAATATAATATATAAATATATTTAACAATTACTCAGCTCTTTCCTCACAACCCTGTGAGGTAATTCGAACAAATATTGTTATTATAATTTTATAGATGAGGAAACTGAGGGACTTAGATGTTAAGTAATTTACCCATTAGGAGAGGAGTAATAATGACTCTGTCATGTAGTCTAGACTAGTCTTTTTCCCCAAAGTTGAGGAAACTGTTCTTGAAATTAGTTTAGTCCAGAAGACTGAGGTTTCAGCCAGTGGCAGTTTCTTGTTTGCCTAAGGTATAACACATTCAGCCCTAGAGGAGGGAGAACTCTTCAGTCCTTCAGTCCTGGGCAACTAGGTTGGGCCAGGAAGACTCATCATCATGAGTTCAATTTGGCCTCAGACCCTTATTAGCTATGTGACCCAAGACAAGTTATTTTGCTCTGCCTCAGTTTCCTCATCTATAAAATGAACTAGAGAAGGAAATGATAGACCACTCTAGTATCTTTGCCAAAAAAAAACCAAAATGGGGTCAGGAAGAGTTGGACATGACTGAAAATAACCAAATAACATCAACTGGACGTCTAACCACCATGGGAGTCAACAGGCTCTTCTAAACTATTTTTAGAACAAATAAACAAATGTTTCCATTTGTAAATGAGGAAGCTGGAGCTACCTGAATTGATTCTCTAGCATTCCTGAATGTTCCCTTTATGCTAGTTTGAGAAGGGAATTTGTATTTTTATTTGATCAATCAGAGATTTAGACTTCCCTTCCATTTGTTTTGCATTTGGGTCAACTAGCAACCAGAGAATTGATCCCACAGGCACTGGCCCCCTTGGTGATGCCAGGCTAATTAAGGAATTGTGATTGGTTCCTGGAGTCAGCCTGGTCCACAATTCATGATCACACAGCTAGTATCAGAGGCAGGACTTCAGCTCAATTCTCCTGCCTCCAAGTCCAGCATTCTTTCTACTATACCATACCATGATAGGAAGAACTAGATATTTGGGGTCAATACAAATGTCATCTTGTCATGTTTTAAGAGCAGGAAGAGCTTCTTAAAGATCATCTGGAGGGTAGTTGGGTGATTCAGTGGATAGAGTTCTGGGCCTAAGAGACAGGGGGTTCAAATTTGACCTCAGATACTTCCTAGCTGTATGACCATAAGCAAGTCATTTAGCCCCAATTGCCATGCTCTTCTGCCTTGGAACCAATACTTGGTATTGATTCTAAGAAGGAAAAGTTTTTAAAAAGCTGAAATTTGAACCCAGGTCTTCTGCCCTCCAAACGAGTAATCTTAAACCATTCCATACTACTTTTTGTGATAGTTTTCAGCTGGTCTTTTTGTTGAAGTAGGCAGAATACTAATAATAGATTGATTTTTTTCTGGGGGAGGGTGTTTGAAGGTAGACTTCAGGGTAAAGAGAATCTGGGAGGGACTCAGGTAAAAATATGAATAATAGTTTACATTTATATTGCTTTTAGTTTACAATGTGCTTTATAGACATTATTTCATGACATTCATTCACTTGATTAGATTCATTCATTCACATTTGCACCAGGAACACCGGGGAAACAAAGTTAAAATGAAACAAGCCATGTCCTCAAGGAGCTTATGTTCTGTTGGAGAGAGGGAAACAATGTGTACACAGAAAAATAAATACAAAATATATTTAAATTAGATAAAAGGCATTTTGTAATAGGAAGAGCACTATTGACCAGAGAGATCAGGATTGGCCCCTACTAGGAGATAGTATTCTGAAAGGAGGATTTCTGGACTTTGAGGAAAGAATAATTTTTTGAGTCAGGAGTGCCAAAGGTACAGAGGAATGAAAGAACATATCCTGTTCTGGGAACAGTAGTGAGTTTAGCTAGAACATGGAGTACAATGGTCTAGAGTACAATGAGGACAAGAGTGCAATAAGTTTGGAAAGATAGACTGGACCCAGATTCTCTGAGAAGTAACTATAAGCTATCAATCAACATCAGAGAATTGTCATGAGGATCAAACAGGATGTGTAGCATTTCTTCTAAAGACTCTGTATCTACTAGGCACTCACACTAATAGGTTGAGGTCTCCAGGACTGACTGACTACTACTACTCCTTAGCTTTCTAGGAATAAGCCCAAGAGCCTGTAGTTCTGTTGCTCATGAGCTCCCGTCAGTATGTTCTTCATTGGTAATCAATCAGCTGACTTCTCTAACTTCTACAAAAGGGGTTTACTGAAAAGGCAAGAATAGTTGTTGCAAAACATTTACCCCAAGAAATTTGGAATTATGCCTAAAGGACTATAAAACAATGCATATCCTTCTATCTAGTGATACCACTACTAGGTCTGTATCTCAAAGAGGTTAAAAAAAAATGGGAAAGGACCTGCTTGTACAAAAATATTTATAGATGCTCTTTCTGTGGTGACAAAGAATTGAAAACCAAAGGGGAGACCCTCAGTTGGGGAATGGTTGAACAAATTGTGGCATATGGTGGTGATGGAATACTATTGTGCTATAAAGAATGATGAATAGGATGATTTCATTAAGAACTGGAAAGAACTCCATGAACTGATGCAGAATGAAATAAGCAGAACCAGGAGAACATTATACACAGTAACAGCAACATTGTGGGATGATTAAATATAATAGTCTGCTACTAAAAGCAATACAATGATCCAGGAAATTTTGAGGGACTTATGAAAAAGAATGTTCTCCACCTCTAGAGAAAGAACTGTTAGAGTAGGAATGCAGATGAAAAAATATGATTTATCACTTGTTTATTTGGGTATATATTTTGGAGTTTTGGTTTTACAAGATTATGCACTTAAAATGAATAATATGGAAATGTATTTTGTATGATATGTGAAGATACTTAGCTCTTTCTTTATTGTGATGATAAAATTGTAATCTCCTGAGTGTAACAATGAAGGAAGGTACTTAGCTCTTCCTTTATAGTGAAGCTAGAATTGTAAGCTACAATCTATTTTTAGATTTTAACTACAAAAAGGTGCTAAATAACTACAAAAGGTGAATTAGCCACAAAAAGGTGTTAAGTAACTACAAAAGGTGAATTTACCAAAAAGGTGTTAAGTAACCCCAAAAGATTTAATCTAACCCAAGAAGATGAGAACTAAAGAATGGGCAATCCTGGAGAAAAGTGTCTGCTGTGATTGGTAGACGTGAAAATTTAGGGGAGGTGACACAAGAGAAAAAGATCTTTAAAAAGAGGACATTCAGAGATTCAAGACATAGTCATTCGGAGATTCAGGCACTGATTTGGAGGAGTGACTGGAAGACTGACTTGGAGAAGGACTATAAGATGGACACCCAGACTTCTTTTTAGAATGGTAAGTGAAAGGCTGACTTAGTGGACTTGCTTTTCTCTTCCCCTGGCTGGGGCTTAGAAATTCTAATGGACTTAGTGACCCTGCCTTCTGGAGGTATAAAAGCCTCCAGGTAAGTCCCATCTTTTTGATACTCTCTTCCCTGGCTGGGGCTTAGAGATTCTAACTGGTATCAGAAGAAGCCAGAGTTCTCTGTCTCTCTCTCTCTCTGTCTCTCTCTCTGTCTCTCTCTCTGTCTCTCTCTCTGTCTCTCTCTCTCTCTCTCTCTCTCTCTCTCTCTCTCTCTCTCTTTCTCTTTCTCTCTCTCTCTTTCTCTCTCTCTCATTCCTTAATATCTTCCCTCTATTATATAAAGATTAAAATTAGGGAGACTAAGGCAGGTAGAAATTAGTTTCTCTCTGCAAGGAGTATTATATTTTTTAGAGGTTTATTAAAAGTTAAGGATTAAAGAAAATACAGGATAAGAAATACGTGCCTAGGCCAGAGAGGCCTAGACAAGATAATCTCACATCATGGAAGAGCCGCGTCTGCTCCAAAATGGAAGTCCAAAAAAGAGCCCTCAGTAGGCGGAGAACTCCTTTAAATAATCATTTGTGTTCTCACCCAGGAGAGAATTCAGTGTGATTACAAAGCACTCTGGGGAAGTGGAGCAAAGGATTCTGGGGATTGGAGTCCTGATTTCGAGTCTATTTTTTACAATTATAAATATTGTAAATAAAACTACCATAAATTCCATTTACTTTAGTAATTCATTTTGGGATTTAGAAATAAAATCTCTGGCGACCTATATAAATAATATTCAGAGTCCAACCACAATTGATTTTAACAAATAACACATGTATAACCCAAATAAAATTGCTTGCCAGCTCCAGGAGGGGGAGGGAAGAAAGGAGAGAGATAATTTCAATCATATCAGAAAACTAATGTGGAAATTTATTTAAAAAATTTTAAATTAAAAAACATTTACCTCAAACTGAGAGTATATTCTTCTATTGCCCATACAGAGTAACCAAGGACCTGGGACAAATTTCAAGTTACAAAGGTAGTCAGATACACATATATGTAAAGATTAAAATTTAGGGGAAACTGAGGCAGGTAGAAATTAGTTTCTCTCTGCAAGGAGTATTATATTTTTTTGAGGTTTATTGAAGATTAAGGATTAAAGAAAATACAGGATAAGAAATACGTGCCTAGGCCAGAGAGGTCTAGACAAGATAATCTCACATCATGGAAGAGATGCCTCTGCTCCAAAATAGAAGTCCAAAAAGAGAGCACAAAAGCCTTTGAAATCAGGTTAAATCCCTTCTCGATCTCGGCCCACCTCAGAATTCCGTGAGATTACAAAGCATTTTGGGGAAGTGGAGCAAGGGCTTGTGGGGATTGAAGTCTAGAGTTCGAGTCTATTTTTACATATAGAGAATATTTGGGACAAAAGGATGCCTCACAACTCCTGGCACTGAGAGATTCTTTTTCTGATTTTGTGTAGCCCTCACCAAGTTCCCCTTAGGTATAGCTTCCAACTGGGTTCTGAGGGTTCATGGCTCAGTTGAGCTCATAGCCAATACTTCTTAGGGGATTCCATTCCCTGGAATTGTCTTTTTTTTAGGTAATTTTCTGCTCGTGCTTCAACATCTTCAATTTCTATCCACTACTACCATTCTGGTGGCCACTATTACCACCAACATTTTGCTCTAAAGAGACTTTTGATGGGGCCTTTGCATCTACCAAACTCACACATTTCCCAGAAACTTCCATCTTGAAATATTCATTCATGTAAGATCAGGAAAGAATAAATATAAAGAAACAAAGGAGACCACATGCTCATCCCTGCCATGGCCATTATTCAATACTGCTTGTGGTGGAAGGATTGGGCAGCTTGGGTGTTTGTAAACCAAACACTCTCTGGTCTCCAAAGGAGATTCTGCAGCCTTGTGGGAAGCTCTTCCATATTAATACCAGAAAGACTGACAAAACTATTTGGCTGGGGCAGTTAGGTAGTTCAAAGAATAGAGAACCAGGCCTGGATTTGGGAGGACCAAAACTAGCCTTAGACACTTCCTTGCTGGGTGACCCTAGGCAAGTCACTTAGCTCTAATTGCCTAATGCATGCCACTCTTCTGTCCTAGAATCAATACCAAGATAGAAGGTAAGAATTGAAAGAAAGAAAGAAAGAAAGAAAGAAAGAAAGAAAGAAAGAAAGAAAGAAAGAAAGAAAGAAAGAAAGAAGGAAGGAAGGAAGGAAGGAAGGAAGGAAGGAAGGAAGGAAGGAAGGAAGGAAGGAAGGAAGGAAGGAAGGAAGGAAGAAAGGAGGGAAGGAAGGAAGGAAGGAGGGAAGGAAGGAAGGAAGGAGGGAAGGAAGGAAGGAGGGAAGGAAGGAAGGAAGGAGGGAAGGAAGGAAGGAGGGAAGGAGGGAAGGAAGGAAGGAAGAAAAAGAAAAGAAACTTTTGGCTAGTGGCTTGAGTATGGTGCCTACTAGTACATAATTTCTTCCATAGATAGTTAACAATAATATATTGTGGGGGCATCAAGGTAGCTCAGTGGATTGAGAGTCAGGCCCAGAGATGGGAGGTCCTGGGTTCAAATCTGACCTCAGACACTTCCCAGCTATATGATCCTGGGAAAGTCACTTAACACCTATTGCCTAGCCCTCACCACTCTTCTTCCTTGGAACCACTCTTCTTCCTTGGAACCAATAAACAGTATTGATTCCAAGACAAAAGGTAAAGATTTAAAAAAATAAATAAATAAAAATTAAAAATAATATATTGCTTTTCTGGAGGTTTAAGAAAGGTAACATGAAATAATTCAGATTGCTTTTAAATGCAATGATAACAAATGTCATCTGGTATTCAGAGGAAGTATCATATGGGGGAGGATGCAGTGTGGGAAGCATGATGGGAAATAATTTCAGTGTAAATAAAGCATCAATAAAACTTTCTTATAAAAATGAGGGAGTCGGACCAGGTGATTTCTAAGAGCCCATTGAGTTCTAAGTTCTATGATTCTATGAGAGTCCAACTCACCAAAATTTTATTTTACACTCTCTGAGCCTTCGTGGTCTCTCTCTATTGAAGAGGAATGTATAAAGCCCAGTTCCTAAGTGATACACAGAGTCACAGAAAGAGGAAATTACTTGTCCAAGGTCATGTAGGTAACTAGTGACAGAGTTAGATGAGGATCAAGAGAGCTATTATCCCTCTGAATCTGAAATTCAAGGGGACTCTGGAAGAGTTCCTAAAGGAGACAAGCAATATCACTTCCTAAAGCCTCATCTTTCTTCCATTTACCCTCTTTGATCTTTTCTTAGACCTGGGGTGGAGCAGAGTTGAGTGGGACAGCAATTTTCTGTCCTGGTTCAGCTAGGAGTCTAAATCCTTTCTGATCCCTGCTCTTCAAACGCCTCCCACCTTACCTCCCCTGCAGGAGCTTGGCTGAATCCCACTTTGCTCTGGGAATGACCAGCTTTAAGAGAAAGTCAAGTGAGGGACAGCAAGGTGGCTTAGTGGATACAGAGCCAGGTCTAGAGACAGGGAGGTCCTGTGTTCAAATGGGGCTTCAGCTACGTCCTAGCTGGGTGACCCTGGGCAAGTCACTTAACCCCAATTGCCTAACCCTTCCCCCTTCTGCCTTAGAACGGATACCTAGTCTCTCAGGTCTAAGACAGAAGATAGAAGGGTTGTTTTTTTTTTTTAACGGAGAGAGCTGAGTGGTGAACTGGGAAAAGCTCTGGTGACCAGCAATAGAACTTCAAAGCCCTGTGATTTTTCTTCCTAAATGAAAGGAGGCAGAATTGGAATAATAATAAAGTCAATGAGAGGTGAAGCCAGAGCTTGTGTGTGTGCGTGAATCTTGGGGAGAGGGGGGTGACTAGTTGGGGGGTACTCAGTGAAGGGCAAATAGGGAAAAAGAGAAAGGCACAAAAACAGGTAGCGCCGTTGCCCGTGACAGCTTTAACTACCTTGCCTGGGAGAAGGCAAGATGTTCCCACCCATCATTGCACATAATTATTGGGGCTGGGATTCCGGGGTGATAGCCCATAATTAAACATAATGACTTTATGTTGCTCTGCCCAAGCAGGAACCCAGACATCTCGAGATAATGGCTTTTCTTCTCTTTTTATTTGGAGCATATTAGCTCCCTGCATGGACTGAAAGGCACCTATTAACACAAGTGCATTTGATAATTAGGTTGGGCCTGACTTCTAGGCTATTCATTTACTACTTAAAGTCAAATGCGATAAGCCCCTCGCTGTGGGGCCAGGACAAGAGGAGAGGCAGAGCAGGGGCGTCCGATGGCCCTTAGAAAGGCTTTACAGGCTGCTCTCTGGGGAGAGGTTGGGGGCTGAAGCCAGGGAGAGGAATAGGGAAGGAGACATGGAGATGCTGAGAAGGAATAGGCTCTGGGAGGTCGGGGGGCAAAAGGACCTGGAGCCCAAAGGACTGTACGCTGGTCCTTCATGTCCCTGAGCATCCGTCTCCATCTCCATAAAGGAAGATGGCTGCACCCAGTGACCTGATAGCTCCCTCATGGAAGACTTTTTCTTGATTCCCTCAGCTGATAGCGCCTCTCCTGTCCCAGGTTACCTTGCCTCTGCCCACATAGATTTAGAGCTCAGAGGCATCCCACAAGTCATCTAGTCCAACCCCATCACTGGAACTTGAGGAGGTTAAGTGACTTGGCCAATGTAATACAGATAGGATGTATTGGATGGGATTTGAACCCATGTTCTCTGACTCCAGAGTCAGTGTTCATTATAGACTATAGACTAGACTATAAAATCCTTAAGGGAGGGGTAGTTAGGTGGCTCAGTGGGTAGAGGGCCAGGCCAGGAGTTGGGAGGACCTGGATTCAAATCTGGCCTCAGACACTTCCCAGCTGTGTGACCCTGGGCAAGTCACTTAACCCCCATTGCCTAGCCCTTACCACTCTTCTACCTTGGTACCAATACACAGCATTGATTCTAAGAAGGAGGATAAGAGTTAAATAAGAGTTCTTTCTTATTAGAAGCAACATGATAAGTGGATGAATAATTCAGTTCAGATTGGCCCCGAAGGAGCACTTTGCTATAATTCTCTTGCTTTCCAAAAATGACCAAAAGATTGTTGAATTTGGGGTCAGAGCATATGAATTTGAATCCCTTCTATTCTATTTACTATCTATGTGACTTAGGACAAGTAGTTTAGGCTCTCTGAACTTCATATTCTGCATCTGTAAAATGGGTTGGTGAGGGCTGGATGAAATGATTGCTAGATCTCTTTTAGCTCTAGTCCCTTCATCCCTTTGAGCTTTTGACACTTGGCTCTCCACTCCCCCCCCCCATTTCTCTCTCTTGGGGTTCTTCCTCTCTGCCCTCAGTCTTCTTTGCTGGTAATCCTCTTTCTCCTGCCCAATAAATGACCATTTTCATCAAGACTTTGTCCTGGACTTCCTTCTATTTTTTCCCTCTCTATGAACTCCCAGATGACTTTTATCAGTTTCCGTAAGAACAGAAATACAAGCACACAAATGCACATGTGCATACATACACACACTCCCAACTTCTCTCCTGAATTTCATGACCATTTTATTGCTGGACATCTTCATTTGGATGTTCTATAAGCATCTCAAATTTAACACCTCCTGGTGGTCTCCCAGTTTCCAGGCTCTCCCCTTCCCAATACATTTTTACAAAACTGTCAAATTGATATATCTAAAATAAAGATATGGGGGGCAGTTGGGTGACTCAGTGGATTGAGAGCCAGGCCCAGAGACAGGAGATCCTGGGTTCAAATCTGATCTCAGACACTTCCCAGCTGTGTGACCCTGGGAAAGTCACTTAACCCCCATTGCCTAGCCCTTACCACTCTTCTGCCTTGGAACTAATACACAGTATTGATTCTAAGATGGAAGGTAAGGGTTTAAAAATAAAATAAAGATATGACCAAGTCACTCTCCATCCCCTTCCCCCCCCACTCAATCTTTAATGGTTCCCTATTGTATTTGGGGTAAAAGACAAAAAAACTCCTCATAATTTTGTCTCCAACTACCTTTCTATTCCTCTTTCAGATGATTCCCCTTTACAAATTCTCTGTTCTGATCAAATGGGCCAGCTAGTGACTTTCTGTACGCAGAATTCCATTAACCCATCTTCAAATTTGTGCTTTGCATTAGGCATTTCCCTCATGACTGGAATGCTCTCCTTCCTCATCTCTGCCTCTTAGAATCTCTAGCATTCTTCAAAATTCAATTCAGGGGAGCAGCTAGATAGCTCAGGGAATTGAGAGCCTTGCCTAGAAATGGGAGGTCCTGGATTCAAATGTGGTTTTGGATAGTTCCTATCTATGTAACCCTGGGCAAGGCATTTAGCCCCCATTGCCTAGTCCTTACTGATCTTCTACTTTGGAACCAATACACAGGATTGAACAAAAGGGAATGGTCCCTATTTAAACCTTTCCTGCTCCACTTCATCCCATCTCATCCCTTGTTTTTAGCAGTCCTTCCCTCTTAAAATCCTTTGTATCATTGCACAATGTTGCCCTTTTCTAATTTGGACAACTTTATTAATAGAAAACTGAAGAAGTAAGGAGTTACAGGAGACATACTGAAAGAAATAGCCCCTTAGAGAAAGGTTCTCACTTAGAATATAGATAATTCAGGTGTCCTATTTTCCAGATTCAATTTACATGAGACTAAGCACTATAAGACTCAAAGCTAGGAAACATTGATACCTAGAAATCTTTTGTGGCTATGGAACAACCGTATATTGCCAATTTGTGGTTCAGGTTGTGGAGAAGAGAGAAATTACAAGAAAATGCAGCAAGACAAGAAGCTGGAGAAAAGTCAGCTGTCAGTCAAATGAAGATTCCATTTGGAATATTACTGGGAAAAGTCACTGTTTTTCTGGGCTTTTGGGGCTGATGATGGTGCCTTTGAAGGAAGAAGGTAGGTTTATCTCTGGGACTTGGGATAATCAAGTTGGAGGTGGCCTGGCTGATTTGAAGGCAGAAGAAGAAGGACAGTAGTCCATATATCTCTCTCTGACTTGCTCTGTTTCATGCTAGTGACTGAATTGCCATTTCTCTCAATATCCTCCAACCTAAGACTCACTGTCAATAATAGGGAAACCTCCAACCCTCTTACTTTATCTTCCATCTTTCCTGTTTTCCCCAATAAACTCTTACTTGAGATAAAGAAGAGAAAACAGTATTTCCTCTGAAACATCATAGCTCACCCTGAGTGACTTAGAAGGAGGCTGAAGAAGAAGGGGGAAGGGGAAACTGAAGGGAAGAAGAGGGGAGAAAGGGAGATTGGAAGAGGGAGGAAGGGAGGTATAAAAGGGAGGAGGGTAGGCAAAAGAAGATAACTATCTGATCCATTAGTTATCTAGTATCCATCAAAATATACCCTCCAATATCATCTATTACAAGGTGGTGGTGGAATCATTTCAAAGAAGAGACTCTACTTTAAAAAAATTTGTCACATTAAAGTTCCCAAGTATCGCCCTCCCTCTCATTGCTTCCCATATTAGAGAATGCATCATTTGAGAAAAAAAAACAGATGTATATAATAAAACTATGTCTTGGTTGTTTCTATTTATCATTTCTTTCTCTGGAGGTGTACATATACAAGTTAATCTTCAAATTATAATTCTGTCACTATGTATAATTTCTCTTGAGCAGGTTAAAATTTTTTTTTTAATAAAAACCCTTACCTTCCGACTTGGAGTCAATACTGTGTATTGGTTCCAAGGCAGAAGAGTGGTAAGGGCTAGGCAATGGGGGTCAAGTGACTTGCCCAGGGCCACACAGCTGGGAAGTGTCTGAGGTCAGATTTGAACCTAGGACCTCCTAACTCTAGGACTGACTTTCTATTCATTGAGTCACCTAGCTGTCCCCAGAATGTTAATTTTTTTAAAATAGAAAGATCTACATGAGATTATGAAGAGACTCTACTTTTAAAAATTAAGATTGGTAAAGATCGGAGCAGTGAGGAATAGGACTAGAACTCAGTAAGTCTTAGGAGCTAGGAAGACCTCAGAGCCTACACTGCCATCTGCTGCTTGCAGGGACTGTATTTTTGGTCCTTTTGGATCCCTAGTGCTTAGCACAGTGTTTGGCATATAATAGGTGTTTAATAAATATTAATAGACTGATTGAATGACTGGAAGAGCTGATAAGAGGAAGAGTTTTGTTGCTTGAAAGAGCATATTGATTCCAGTTATGGAATGGTCAAAGGATATGAATGGACAGATATTAAGGGAAGAAATCCAATAGCTATACGAAAAAATGCTCCAAATCACTAATAATTAGGGAAATGCACATCAAAGCAACTGTGAGATTTCACCTCACACCCTTCAGAGTGTAAAAGTTGACAAAAAAGGAAAATGACAAATGTTGGAGGGGCTGCAAGGAAACAGGCACATGAATGCATTGTTTGTGGAGCTGCAAATTAGCAAAGATATTCTAGAAAACAAGTTGAAGCTATGCCCCAAAGTTACTATTCTTTGCACCCTTTCACCCAGCAAAACCACTACTAGGGTCTATACCCCAAAGAAATAGTTCTCCTATTTCTTTGAAGAAGAAAATATGTGTAGCATCTCTTTCTACAGTGAGAAAGAACTGGAAATTCAAAGAGCATCAATAAATCGAGGAATGACTGGACAAGTTACAATTTGTGATTGTAAAGGAATACCATTGTGCTATAATAAATTTTTAAAAAATGGGAAGCATTATATAAACTTATACAGAGTGAAATGAATAGGACCAAAACAATTAATGCTAAATGGCAAATATCATCAAAAAACAATTCTTTTTTTTTTTTAACCCTCACCTTCTGTGTTAGAATCAATACTGTATATTGGTATATAAGGCAGGGGAGTGGTAAGGGCTAGGCAATGGGAGTTAAGTGACTTGTCCAGGGTCACACAGTTGGAAGTATCTGAGGCCAGATTTGAACCCTGGCTCTCAATCTGCTGAGCCACCTAGCTGCTCCCAAAAAGAACAATTCTAAAAGACTTCACTCTAACCAATGAAATGATCAGTCATTATTTCAGAGAATCATTATCCACATCAAGACAGAGAAGCGATAGATTCACGTCAACATAAGACACTCATTTCTTAGACATGAGCAATATGGAAGTTTATTTTGTCTGATTGTTTTATCATCATTATTTGTGACGAGGGTTGGGTTGGGTTTGTCTTTTGGGGGTAGTGGGAGAAAAAACGCTTTTACCAAGTGAAGACAATTTAAAGTGAGTTAAATGGATGAAAAATTTTGATGCTTTTCAGGCCAATTTGAGGAAAAGCTTTGTTGTTTGATAGCCTAGACTGGAGACCATAAGTTCTGTCTTTCCCTTTCTCTGTATTGCCATCCACTGCCTTAGAAGTGGAAACTCCTCAGAACCTGGGAGTTGACCTGGAAAAGCTCTGCAGTCCCCAGGCTCAGGATTCTTTTGGTTGAAAGAGCTTCACAATGCCTCCGTAACCCAGAAGAAGTAGCAGGTAGCTTTGAATATATCCTTTGAGTAAGATGTGGTCTTTGTTGTCTCCAGACTAATTTTCCTTATCTGTAAAATGGGCCTCCTCTGGAACATTCTGAGGGGGTCTGTGGGTCTCACCATATAGTCAAAGAAGGAGGAGAGAAAGATGGAGGGAAGGTAGAAGGAAGGGAGGGAGGGAAGGAAGGAAGGAAGGAAGGAAGGAAGGAAGGAAGGAAGGAAGGAAGGAAGGAAGGAAGAAGGAAAGAAGTAAAGGATGAAGGGAGGGAAGAAAGGAGGGAAGGAGGAAGGAAGGAAGCAGGGGGGAGGAAGGTAAGAAGAAAGAAAGGGAGGAAGAGAGGAAGGGAGGAAGAAATATTGAAATATTGAATAATGTTGAGGAAATCTCCAAAAGTATGGATTAGGAGTCAGAGATTTTGACCTCTAGTACTGATCTGATCACTTCCTAACTGTATCAACTTAGATAAGTCACTAACCTCTCCAAGTCTCACTTTTTTATCTGTAAAATGGGATCATAAAACCTGTTCTATTTATATCATAGGGCTAGGGCAGTTGTATGGAATCAAAGGAGATAATACAGGGGAGTTTTGAATACTGCTCGGTATTGACAATGCCAGAAGGATAATTGATGGTTATGACTACCAAGCTCTTTCCAGTTGCTCCTGCCCCGAATGTAAACGTCTTATTTATTCTTTTCCTCCTCTTCCTCTCTTTGAGACTGCATTCTACTTTGGCTTTAGCCAAGAAGGAGCTTTCAGAAGTCTCACTTGCCAGCAGCCTCTCATGAAAGTAGCATCTCTATTTGGCTTCTGAATTATTTAACCCACAAGGCCCTTTTAAAATATTAAAACTTTACATAGGTTTTTGGCCAAAGCCTTGGAAGAGAAACATACCTTGCTGGCCCCCTTCACCTTGATGGACTCGGTCAAGTGGAGCTTAAATCTGGGGAGAAGAAACTCCATTGAATATGACCTCCTTGTTTACCCTGTACATTGGGTTCATCCACTAGAGGCAGTTTTCAGAAGGTCTGTGAGCTGGCATAGGAAAAAGTACATGCCAATTGTCACTAATTTCTAACTACAATTTAATATTGCCTTCAATTATGAATGAAAAAAACATTCTGAGGGGTCTGTGGGTCTCACCATATAATCAAAGAAGGAGGAGAGAAGGATGGAGGGAAGGTAGAAGGAAGGGAGGGAAGGAAGAAGGGAAGGAAGAAAGGAAGGAAGGGAGGAAGGAATAAAGGAAGGAATGAAAAAAGGAAGGAAGGGAGGAAGGAAGGAAGGAAAGGATGAAGGGAGGGAAGAAAGGAAGGAGGGAGGGAGGAAAGAAGGAAAGAAGGAGGGAGGGAGGAAGGAAGGAGGGGAAAAGGGAGGAAGAGAAGGAGGGGGAAGGAAAAAAGGAAGGGAGGAAGAGAGGAAGGAATGAAGGAAAGAAAGGAGGAAGGAAGGAAGGGAGTGAGGAAGGAATAAAGGAAGGAAGGAAAAAAGGGAGGGAAGAAAGGGAGGAAGGAATAAAGGAAGGAAGGAAAAAAGGGAGGAAGGGAGGAAGGAAAGAAGGAAAAAAGGGAGGAAGGGAGGAAGGAAGGACAAAAGGGAGGAAGGGAGGAAGGGAGGGAGGGAAAGAGAAGAAAAGAGGGAGAGAGGAAGGAAAGGGCAAAGGAGAGATTTATTAAGTGTTTGGTGTGTGCTGGACACTATGCTAAGCACTGGGGAAGGGGGAGACATGATTTTGAGGTCCAGAAAGTCAAGAATAGGGCCAAGAGAATGAAGTCAGGCTCCCAAGTCTCTGTTGTACATATTATTAATTGAATAGAGGACTATTGGGCCAATCTTTAATTAGGCAATTGTGTACTTGTGGCAGGAGTCAGAGGTCCCAGTTCCAGGCCCTGTTCCTCAGAACCCCACCCCATCCTTAGTCTCAGCACCAGCTCATCAAGATGCATTCTTTCTGCAATGCATTTTTCCCTGGCTCAGGGAGCAGGGAGGAGCCCATACTAAATATTTAATATACACGTCTCTATTGATGCTCCTCCAGCCTAGGGCCAGAAGAGGGCTGTGGAGGTTATTATGCTTTGGGGCAGGACCATTTCTAACCTAAACTGGACAGAGGAGGACTTTCCCAGTAAGCTCTCTAAGAGAGGTCCTGGTCCCAATTAGGGTCTTCTCCTGATTCTTTCCATTTCAGCAGGATGGACACTGCACCCTGCCTTATAAAGCTTCTGTGTCCTCTTCTGATTGGCAGTGAGAGACCTGATCAGAGAGTCATTAATCAGACTTTTGTGGAAGTGATAGCAATAACAACAAAAATGTATATAGTGCTTTAAGCTACTTTGCTTTACAAAAAGCAGCCCTGAATAGCAGGAGGAGCATAGAACTAGTGATTTCCGGTATGTCTGACTCTTCATGACTCCATTTGGGGATTTCTCAGCAAAGATACTGGAGTGGTTTATCATTTCCTTCTGCATGCAGTCCATTTTACAGATGAGGAAACTGAGGCAAATGGTATTAAATGATTTGCTCAGGGTCACAGAGCTAGTAAGTGTCTGAGGCCAGATTGAAACTCAGAAAGATGAGTCTTCCTGATTCCAAGTCCAGGACATTATCCATTACACCAACTAGCTGTCCCTATTATAGACGAAAGCATTTGGAGCACTGTCTGGCAGCAAATATAAATCTTGGTTGCTTTTTTTATTATTTATTTATAATTCTCTTCTCAATGAAAACAAAGAATAGTTTCTTCCCCTCCCCTCCCACCTTGCACTGCCCAGCTTTTATCGTGCTCCATTTCTAATTTGGGGGCAGTGAAATTCCAGGGTTTGGGATGTGCAAGGTGTCCACGTGACTGTATGGCTCTGAGGATGTTGGCATGTTTCTGGGTGTGAGCTCAACTTTTTGGGGGCCAGAGATGGCTCTCAGTATGAAGTAAGGGTGACACCTAGCTGTAGCAAAGGCTTAACTCTAGCTAGAGTCTTAACAAGACATTGGTCTAGAGCCATAGTGATGCCCACAACCTAGCTACAACCTAAGCGGTAATTGTAGTTGTAACCAGAGCTGTGTTCTTAGCTGGAGCCATAGCCACAGCAGTGACCACCACTGTGAACTTAATCTGAGCTAATAATAATAGCTAGCAGGAATGTACCATCTTAAAGTTTGCAAGATGCTTCACAAAATTATCTCATCTTACCCTCACGACAATCTAAGGGAGGGGGGCACGGATGTTGGTGGCAAAGCAGATGGAGTGCCAGGCTTGGATTCTTCTTCCGGAGTTCAAATCTGGTCTCGGACACTTACTAGCTGTGTGAGCCTGGGCAAGTCACTTAATCCTGTTTGCCTCGGTGTCCTCATCTGTAAAATGAGCTGGAGAAGGAAATGGCGGACCATTCTATCATCTGTGCCAAGAAAACCCCAAATGGAGCCACAGAGAGTTAGATGTGACTCAACATGACTGAATATCAATGAAAACATCTAACAAGGTAGCTGTGAGGTCTATATGAGTACAATTTTTACCCTTTTACCTTAACAAAGTCAAAAAAATCTATCACAAAAGAAAATTTATTTACCAGTTATTTTAGGTTATATGAGACAATTATGGATCAAACTTAAGAACATCATATAAATGTCAGCTATTGTTGTTGTTATTTTTTTTTCATATTAGGAAATTGAAGTAGACAGGTTTGCCCAGGGTCACATAGCCAGAAAGTGTCCTAGTGCTCTAGCTATAGTCATTTTAACTATCACAAAGTTGTTCAATCATTTTCCAGACATGTCTGACTCTTCCTGGCCCCATTTAGGGTTTCCTTGGTGGAGATACTGGAATGATTTCCCATGACTTTTTATGGTAATTTATTTACAAAAGGAGAAAGAGTGAAAGTAAGGAAATCAGAGAGTGGGGAGGAGATAATTCTCCAGCCTGGTGGGAACCAGGCAGGCCTTTAGAGGCCCAGCAAAGGGGCCCCAGAGGTAAATCAAACAAGGGTTTTAGCCACAAGGCCTCCTCCAAGATGGGGGGCCTTTCCAGTGGCCAGTACCTCCAGAAAAAGCCAGGAAAGGGAGTTAGTCTTTTCCACTCACCCACGTGGTAGTTCTAAGGGAAAATTCAAGAGCAGTCCAAGGTGCCCAGCTGGAGCTCCTCCAGCGCCAAGTTTGAAGGTGAAAGAGCTAGTCACAGGAAGTTCTTGCCACTTTTAAAGACCCTTCCTTTTGTCACTTCCTGTGTCTTCCTTCCACTTTATGTGGACCTATTGCAGCTATAGCTTTGCTTAGGACTGCCCAGGGGGCAGTCAGTTGATTCTGATTCATCACCCACGTGATGTGGGTCACAGAACTCCCCATACTTAAGGATAAGTGGAGTGTATAGGCTTCTGGTGATTAAATCTAAAAAGGGGCAGGGGAGAGTTAATCCCATCTTCACAATGGATAGATAGATGATAGATAGATAGATAGATAGACAGACAGACAGATGTACAAAAGTAAAACAGCCTATTCATATCTATCTATCTATCTTGGTGGCACAGTAAACAGAACGCTGAGTCTAGAGATAGGAAGATCTGAGATCAAATCCAATCTTAAACATTTACTAGTAAGACACTTAATCTCTGTCTGCCTTAATTTCCTCAACTGTAAAATGAGGATAATAAAAACATCTACCTCCCCAGGGTTGTTGAGAGAATCAAATGAGGTCATATTTGTAAAGTGCTAATGTTTTTTTCCCTTCCTTCCTTCCTTCCTTCCTTCCTTCCTTCCTTCCTTCCTTCCTTCCTTCCTTCCTTCCTTCCTTCCTTCCTTCCTTCCTTCCTTCCTTCCTTCCTTCCTTCCTTCTTTCCTTCCTTCCTTCCTTCCTCCCTCCTTCAATTATAGTTGGAGACTTTCTACTATTAGGCCACTGGGTTGGGGGATTAGTTTGTGAAGATATTACAAAGCAATAATGGTTCCTATTTTCTCCCAATAGCTCCAATGGATTCAATGACCACCTCTATGATGATTACTCAGATCTACACATGCAGTTCTTGTCTCTTTCCTGATCTCCAATCCCATATCATAAACTTCCTGCTACATATATTGAATTAGACATCCCATCCATATCTCCAACTCAACACACTCAAAACACCCCATTTTCCTCCAAAAACATTCCCTCTTTTCCCCAACTGCCCTATTCTTATTATAGAAGTATATTTTTAAGCCTCATTAGTATCTTTAGAAATATTCAGAAATAATATTTCTTCTAAATCCTTCTCAAATTCCTTGGGAAAGTCTTTTGGAAAGTAGGTAATCGGTGAGAGGACAATAGGGACACAGTGTAAAGGTGGTAGCTTAAGACCCATAATTCTGCTTTAAATCATTGCCTCCCCACCCAGCTAAAGTGACTTATGTTTTTCTATTGAGAAAGGATTAAGGGATCAGGGAAAGAAAGCACCTTTTTTGTAATTGAGGAGAGTTGACCAGCCTACTTGGTTACTCAATAATTCTGACTGTTAACCCAGAACATCTTTTTTTCACATATCTTTTCCTTGTTCATGATTCTGATAAATGTTACCTCAAATCTTCTTGGGGCAAGAAGTCATGTCATAGGCCAAGAGAGTCTATACCAGTTTGAACATCTCTGTTTCCAAGTCAGAAACGTTTTCAGATATAAATGAATGTTAAATTAAATAAGTCAAGTCAACAAGTATTTATTAGACGCTTAATGGAGCAGGTAGAGAAACAGAGAACCACATCTGCAGATGGGTGATCCTACTTTCAAATCTGGCCTCTGACCCTGGGCAAGCCACTTTACTCCAATTGCCTACCCCTTACCACTCTTCTGCCTTGGAACTGATATTCAGTATCAATTCTAAGATACAAGGTAAGAATTAAAAAACAAAAACAAAAAAACTTACCAGGGACAGTACATTACTCTCTGAGAGTTCAAATATAAACTGAAAGAGAGGGGATAGATAAAAGGAAGCTGGGAATGGTAGAGAAGGTCTAGAAAGTCCGGAGAGGAGCCCTGAGGAGGATAAAGACATAGCTCAAGGCTTTTCCTTAAAAATTTACTTAAAATGGAAGTTCTGGAGAAGCTGATAAGAGGAGGGGGACATGGTGTAAAATGAACTTCCAGAGTAAGAAGACTGTTTTTGTTATTGTTCAATCCTTCAGTCACATCTGATTCTTTGTGGAGCAAAGCACTCCAGGCCCTTCTATCCTCACTCTTTCTACCCAAGATTCTGTCTGTTCAAGTTCCTCTTAATTGTTTTTATGACACTATCCATGTCATCCTCTGCCTTCCCCTTTTTCTTGTGCCTTCAATCTTTCCCAACATCAGTGAGTCTTCTCCTTATATGGACAAAGTTTTTAAGCTTAGCTTCAGTATTTGACCTTCCAGTAGTCAGTTAATGTGTTTTTTTAAACTCTTACCTTCTGAATTACAATCAATACTGTGCATTGGCTCCAAGGCAGAAGAGTGGTAAGGGCTAGGCAATGGGGGTCAAGTGACTTGCCCAGGGTCACACAGCTAGGAAGTGTCTGAGGTCAGATTGAACCCAGGACCTCCCATCTCTGGGCTGGGCTAGGCTCTCAATCCACTGAGTTAATTTCTTTAAGTATTTTTTTTTTAAACCCTTACCTTCCGTCTTGGAGTCAATACTGTGTATTGGCTCCAAGGCAGAAGAGTGGTAAGGGCTAGGCAATGGAGGTCAAGTGACTTGCCCAGGGTCACACAGCTGGGAAGTGTCTGAGGCCAGATTTGAACCTAGGACCTCCCATCTCTAGGCCTGACTCTCAATCCACTGAGCTACCCAGCTGCCCCCCTTTTTAAGTATTAACTGATCTGATCTCCTCACTGTCCAAAGGTCTCTCAAAAGTCTTCTCCAGCACCACAATTCCAAAGTGTTGATTCTGTGATACTTAGTTTTCCTTTCAATCCAACTCTCACAGCCATATATTGCTACTGGAAAATCATAACTTCTATTAAACAGACCTTCCCCCCCCCCCCCCCTTATTTTGGCAAGGTGATATCGCTGCCCTTCAGTATGCTGTCCAGATTTGTCATAGCTTTCCTTCTGGAGGGCAAATGTCTTTTGGTTTCATGGCTGCAGTCACCATCTGCAGTGATCTTTGAGCCCAAGAGTAGAAAATCTGATATTGCTTCTCTTTCTTCTTCTATTTGCCAAAAAGGTACCAGCTGCCAAGATCTTAAGGTTTTTTTATGTTAATCTTAAAACCATCCTTTTCACTCTCCACTTTCACCCTCTTCAAGAGATTTTCTCTTCCATTGTCTGAGAGCATATCTGAGATTGAGAAGGCTGCTGCAGCAGTCAGGAAGGAAGTTCAGATGGACTTGAGTGTCTCAGAGTGCTGTATTTATATATATATATATATATATATATATATATTTTTTTTTTTTTAAACTCTTACCTTCTGTCTTGGAATCATTGATTCCAAGGCAGAAGAGTGGTAAGGGCTAGGCAATGGGGGTTAAGTGACTTGTTCAGGGTCACACAGCTAGGAAGTGTCTAAGGCCACATTTGAACCTAAGACCTCCCATCTCTGGGCCTGGCTCTCAATCCACTGAGCCACCTAACTGCCCCCAATTTTTTTTTCACTACTATTGAGGCACCATCATCCTTTCAATCAGTTGGATCCACAATCTGGTGTCATCTTCTCTTCCTCCATAACATTCATCCCATATAACCAATCAGTTGCCAATTCCTGATTCTCTCTTCTTAACATTTCTTGAACTATATCCTTTTTTTCTCTAATGAAAATAACCAACTCCCTGCTTTAACTCCTTACCACCTCTCATGTGGTATATTGAGATAAAATTCCAATTAGTGTCCTGACTTCACGTCTCTTCCCACTTCGATCCATGCTCCACAAAATGGCCACATTATTCTCCTTCTTGTACTCAATAGTTTGGCTAAACTAGCCTACTTGCATTCCTCACAGGTCTTCATGACTTTGCCTGGTCTATCTTCTCTGCCTGGAATGTTCTTTATCTTCATCTCTTAAAATCCTTGATTTCCTCTTTGTGGTGGCCAAAAATTGGAAAATGAGGGGATGCCCTTCAATTGGGGAATGGCTGAACAAATTGTGGTATATGTTGGTGATGGAATACTATTGTGCTAAAAGGAATAATAAAGTGGAGGAATTCCATGGAGACTGGAACAACCTCCAGGAAGTGATGCAGAGTGAGAGGAGCAGAACCAGGAGAACATTGTACACAGTGACTGACACACTGTGGCACAATTGAATGTAATGGACTTCTCCAATAGTGGCAATGCAGTGATCCTGAACAATCTGCAGGGATCTAAAAAATACTACCCACAAGCAGAGGATAAACTGTGGGAGTAAAAACATCGATGAAAAGCAACTGCTTGACTACAGGGTTGGAGGGGATAAGACTGAGG
Organism: Monodelphis domestica; assembly: GCF_027887165.1. Lineage (NCBI taxonomy): Eukaryota > Metazoa > Chordata > Mammalia > Didelphimorphia > Didelphidae > Monodelphis > Monodelphis domestica. Next base: position 483,395,491 of record NC_077228.1, read on the forward strand.
AGAGACTTTAAATGAACACTCTAATGCAAATTCCAACAACAGGGAAATGGGTTTGAGTCAAGAACACATGTGATAACCAGTGGAATCATGCGTCGGCTATGGGAGAGGGAAAGGGGGGGGGGGAGGGGGGAGGGGAGGAAAAAGGAAATGATCTTTGTTTCCAGTGAATAATGTATGAAAACGACCAAATAAAATAATGTTTAAAAATTAAAAAAAAAATCCTTGATTTCCTTCAAGATTTAGCTTTGGCACCAGATTCTACAGGATCTCTTTCCCAGTCGGTTTATCTACTAATCAGCAGTGCCTTTCCCTCTAAGAGCTGTTAAGAGGACAAGTGATTAGTGTTGGACTTGGAGTCAGGAAGATGGAAGTTTGTGTCCTCCTTCAGAAAGTTGCTAGTTATGTGACCTTCTCACAGTTTTCTCTTCTGAAAAATAGGAATAACGATAGCATCTACCTCACAAGGTTGTTGTAAGGATCAAATGGGATAGTATATATAAGGTGCTTTATCAACCTTAGAGTGATCTATAAATGGTAGCTATTATTATCTTAGATTACTTTGGCAGCTGGCAGACACATTATAGTGGAGACAGACTTGAGGCATCAATGGAGACCAATCAGAAGATTATTGCAATAGTATAATGCATGAGGTGATGACATCCTACACCAGAGCAGTGGATACTGGAGTGGAGAGTTGTTGTGAAAGTAGAAATGTAGAAACTGGGCAATAGATTGGCTATGTGAAGTCATTGTAAGCCTGAGTAACTAAGGGGATGGAGGTGGTGGCAAAAATAGAGAAGTTTGGGGGGGCAGTTGGGTGGCTCAGTGGATTAAGAGACAAGCCTAGAGATGGGAGGTCCTGGGTTCAAATCTGACCTCAGACACTTCCTAACTGTGTGACCCTGGGCAAGTCACTTAACACCCAATGCCTAGCCCTTACCACTCTTCTGCCTTGGAACCAATACACAGCATTGATTCTAAGATGAAAGGTAAGGGTTTAAGAAATAAAATTAAATTTAAAAAATAGAGAAGTTTGGAAGAAAGGAAGGTTTTTAATTGGAAATATAAATTCTGTTTGGACTTGTTGAGTTTGCGATCTTTATAGGACATCCAGTTTGAGATGTTCCAAAGGCATTTGGTGATTTGAGACTGGAAATGAAGAGAAGACAAGACTTCTAGATCTGGAAATCACTTATGCAGGGATGATAATCAGACCTATGGGATCTGAGATCATGGAGCAAGATTGCATAGAAGGGGAAAAGAAGGGTTAATTTTAAAGGACTTCAATAGTTATGGGAATGATTTGGATGCGGAGATGGCAAAGAAGAGAGGGAGTTGTCAGATACATCAAACAAGAACTGAGAGAGAACAGTGTTATGAAAACCTAGAGAAGAAAGTAGTCAAGAAGAGTGCCAAAGACTATGGAGAGCTCAAGAAGGAAGAGGATTGAGAAAAGGTCATTAGGTCTAGCATCGAAGAGATCATTGGACACAGACACCAACACTTGGAAACAATAAGTGATTGTGCTGGTGTCCAAGGTAATGAGCCTTGGGTACTTTTCAAGCTGAAATATAACAAACTCACATTCATGGTACAAGCAGTAAATTTGGTGCATCTGTCAGGAAACTACAGAGAATGACAGCATGCCTAACACGTACAATATATAACACATGCACATTGGGAAAATATACATATATTCATAGTATACAGTGATTGATCAAAAGCACAAGTACAGCTAACTAATAAAGCAAAACTAATAAGCTACAATAATAGCATTACCAATGGATATATATACACACACATACACACTTATGATATATACATGCACATATATATATATATATATATTATACATCCACCCGTACACACACATGTGGATATATATACACCTATTCACATATTTTGAGTATGTGTGTATTCATATCCTAACATATAAACTCCCACAAAATATATATGGGTATATACACCCACATATACATTTATCTGGGAATATTTATACACACAGACACTATCCCCATACATATAGTGTATTTGATACTGCTTATAATTAAATTGTACTATATATTGACTATATTTTGTGTTGTTATTATTGTAGCAGACTGCATATTCATTGCTTTGTGTATTTGCTACTTCCTAGAATTAAATTGTATAACATTCAATATAATTTAATTATATCATATATAGTATATATTATTATTAGTAGTAGTCTCTCGGTAACCAAGGATGACGATTGTCTTTGTGCGCTTTCATCTGTGATGTAGATGAGTGTGCACAAAAACACTTGTGCGTGAAGGAGATTTAAGTGGAAAAGTCGGTGCACAGAGACAGTCCCACTCTCTCGGCGTTGGAAGCCTGGGTCCATTGGCACGAAAAGTTGTTACATCTGGAGACTTCCTCAGCTGCATTGGATGGCCATGTTGTCCTTTGTGCTCCAACATGGTATATATTATAATTGAATTATAAACACTATCTAATACACACAATAACAAATAAGCAGACATTGTTACAGTATTAGTAATATGAAATATAATGAAATAAATAAAAGAAAAATGTAGTAAAATAAAAACCAGTAAAATAAGAAATGAACATATTCCAGCATGAACTCATTCCTATATACAGCAGTAAATGGATGCAGTTACATACAAGACTCATTTCACATGGACAGTCTCTGATATTATTGTCTAGATAAATGTATAACTGTATCTTCAGGTTTCTCTGTAGCATTATAATTTAGTCTAGTGACTGCTCTAAGAGGTCTCATTCTTTTGTCATTAACTGATCTCTGCTCCTCTACCATAACTGGTAGTTGGTAGGGGCTGACCATGAGAATCGTTACATTGACTTGTTTGTTTATGTGTGGACTGGCAGCCAAGTCAGGTAGGTTATAAATATGATAGAGCTGTGTTTGTTTTGTACTTGCCCCAGCTGCTCTTTGCAAGGGACTGCAAAAAGTTTTGGCTCAGGGGAGGAATGTAAGTCAAGTCCCAAAGCCCATTGCCATGGGACTCTTCCCTCAACCTGGTGGAGATGAATGTCTCATGTCTGTGTGAGGGGTAGAGTTGGTGACTGCAGGAAAGAAGAGAGATCTCTTCATTCTCTTCTGGCTCTCTAGTCTCCTCAGGTCTCTTAGGGTTGAGAGAGAAGATGTATGGAATGGGATTCTATCCTCTCTTTAGGGCCATGAAGGGAGGAAGACTCTGGGAAGAAGTCAGCATAAGAAGAGAGAGTAGTATCTATCATGTCACTTTTCTCAATCTGCTATATTAGAAACTTTGGGGAATTTCCCTCTTGGGTGAGATCTGAGACTCTCCCTCTTGGTTGAGGTAATTTATCTCACTTCACTCCCAGTAAGAATATTCATTCACCCTCTATTTTTGGGTACATATTCTCCTAGATATATTCTCTCTGATTTTTGTTATCAACTAAGATAAGTGGATTTCTTCCCAAGTGAGTGATGGGGGGGGGGGGGGGGGGAGAAGAGAGAGAGAGAAAGAGAGAGAAGGAGAGAAAGGGAGAGGGGAGAGAGAGAAAGAAGGAGAAAGAGAGAGGGAGACAGAGAGGGAGGTAGAGAGGGAAAGAGGAGGAGAGAAATAAAGAGGGAGAGAGAGAGGAGGGGGAGAGAGGGAAGGAGAGAGACAGAGGGAGAGAGAGAAAGAGGGATAGAGGGCAAGGAAAGAGAGAAAGAGGGAGAAAGAGTGAGAGAGGGGGAGGAAAGAAAGAGAAGGGAGAGGGGGGAGAGAGAAGGAAGGAGAGAGAGAGGGAGGGAGGGAGGGAGGAAGGGAGGGAAAGGGGGGAGAAGAGAGGGCGAGAGAGGGGAGAAGAGAGAGAAAGAGGGGGAGGAAAGGAAGAGAAGAGAGAAAAGGAGAGAGAGAAGGGGAGAAAGAGGAAGAGAGGGGAGAGAGAGAGAGAAGAAAAAGGGGAGAAAAGAGAGAGGGAGGGAAAGAAAGAGGGGAGAAGAGAGAGAGGGAGAAAGAGGGAAAGAGTAGACATAGAGATTTTGGAGAGAGTAGTTTTAATTGAAAGATGAAGTTGGAATCCAGGCTGCATAGGATTAAATCTGGCCTCAGACACTTCCTAGCTGTGTGACCCGGGGCAAGTCACTTAATCCCCATTGCCTAGCCCTTACCTCTCTTCTGCCTCAGAACCAATACACAGTATTAATTCTTGGATGGAAGATAAGGATTAAAAAAAAATACTGCCTAGGGTTTTCAAGCAAATGACTTTTTTTTTAATATATATAAACCCTTACCGCAAGTGACTTTTAAAAGCATCTGAGAAACATCCAATAGAAAGGCTAAGAATAGAGATTAGAAGTCATCTGAATGATAGAGGGGACAAAGAGATGGAGGATGCATTTAGAGGATTTTTTCTGCCTAGAAAAAGGGCTCTTGTGGGGGAAGGAAGCTATAGTGGGGGAAGGCATTTGAATGATGTGAGATGAAGGGGAAGAGAGAAGAGGGAGCTCTTGTGGAATGGCCTCATCTCTTTCAGCGAGGCAAGGTCTTCACCTGCTCCCCTCCGTGAAGGGCATTGGCTTTAGCTGGAAGGAACAGCATCCCAAGCCCACAAGGGTTACTTGGCAGATGCATCAAAGAGTGGAATGCCTCACTGCCTCTCCTCTTTCTTACTCTTTTGATGTGAGGATTAGAGGGGTGGCCAGGGACAGCTCAGCTCTACTTTTTATAGAAAGCAGAGCTGATAACAAGTTCAAGAACAGGGAGGCCAGAGGCTGCTGCGCTCTAATTGCTAACAATTAGATCTTAGAGAAATGAACTTATTCTTATTCAATCCATGTAAGAGCCCTAATTAAAATTTAAACTCCTATTTCTTAAAAAAAAATTTTTTTTAGCTTTTAAAATATTTCCACAGGAGGTAATTAGCTTTTCCTTTCTGTGGGTAAGCAATTAATTAATTAGGACGGAGATCAGGTTGCTGGGCTTCATTCAGAAGCTGGTTTTTGGTGTTTTCTTTTCCTTGAAGGAAGTATTTCGTTGCTAGAGGGAAGAAGGAGGAAAAGATCTTCCAGGGGATGAAGTATATTCTTGAGAACTTAGAGAAAGAATGAGGGAAAAGCCAACCCTATACAGAACCTACAAACACTCAAGACTTCTAATGCCTGCAGAGGGTTCCAGAATGATGGGCAGCCTGATTCATTGAATGCCACCTGTCCAGTCTCCTCATTTTAGGAGGAGATCTGCAGAAGGGTTGCCTTGCCTTTGTTCATCTAGTTTAAACCAGAACCTAGGTCTGGAAGATCTCATTCCAGAGCTCTTGGTAACCTCTCTCTCCATTCCCACTCTTGCCTCAGGCTCCCTTTCTACAGTCCAAATCTCCATCCAGTGAGGGGAAAGGGGCCCAGGGACTTAGTTGACTTAGTTGGGGCAAAGCCAGAAAAGTGAGATCAGGGAAACTCAGAGGCAGTTTGTAATCCAGTCCAGGGGATTGTAAAAAAGGAGAAACTAGTCAAGGTCTAGGGTGAGAAGGAAGACTACAACTCAGGTCCACAAGAGGGCACCCAACACCACCAGATCTCCCAGAGGACCACAACTCTTGTCTCTTGGATCCCCTTCTCTTTTTTGGGGTGGGATAAAGGAAAAGAAGAGTTTAGGAGCTCTCTACAGATCTTTCTCTGCCCCCTGTGCCCAGTCTAGCCCTGTCTGCTAGGCTATTCCATGAAAACCAACTTTTTTTTTTACCTTTACCTTCCGTTTTATCAATTCTAATATAGAAGAGTGACATTTAATAATGACTTGCCCAGGGACACACAGCCTAGGAAGTATCTGAGATCAAATTTGAACCCATGACCTCCAGTTTCTAGGCCTGGCTCTCAATCCACTGAACCACCCAACTTTCCTTACTTTTTGACCCAAACCTCTTATAGCTAGTATAAGTATAGCTCATAGAAAGGTTCTGTATGGATCAAAATATACATAGTAGCACTTTTTGTGACAGCAAAGAATTGGAAACAAAGTAGGAACCCATTGCCTGGGGAGTAGCTAAACAAATTGTGGAAATTATTCTTTTCCAAAGCATTGAATGCCTCCTCAGTGCCAAGCTCTGTGCTGGGTGCTGTGGATACAGAGGGGGAAAAAATGAAACAGTTCTATAATCAAAGGACTTACATTCTAACTAGAGGACAATAATATATATGTGTGCAAATGAGCATATACAAAAGAAATACAAGTCCATTTGGAAGGGGAAGGAGAAGGGAACACAATTAATTAAGTGCCTATTAATTATGTGCCAGGCACTGCAGTAAGCACTTTACAAGTGTCTCATTTAGAATAATATGGAAATATGATTTGTGTGATAAAACAGGTATAATCTAGATTGAATTGTTTGTCAGCTCTGGGAGAAGAGAGGGGAAAAAGGGAGGGAGACAATCTGGATCATATAACTTGGAAAAATTATGTGGAAATTTATTATTAAAATTAAAAATAAAAAATATCTCATTTAAATTTCACCCTGGGAAACTGAGGCAGACAGAAGTTAAGTGCCTTGCATGCTTTGTATATTGGAAAAGTGATATATGCTTTTTTATGTTTCAGACTTTTCTAGTTCTTATTATAAAAGGGATAAGATATTCTGCTCAAAGAAAGGTTTTTAATTTTATGATGACCTACTGAAAAATGCATTTTATGTTTGGAAGTATTTGTCATATCAGACTGCTACAGAAACTATAACTTAAGAAAGAAACTGTAATGTAAAATATTGGTGTTATCACTTCTAACAAATACCATAATAGCTAAAGTAGGTAAATTTTAAATTAATGTCCAATAACTCCAAGTATTATATTTTATAAGGTTTATTATTAATCATTTGAAAGAGAAGAAATAAAAGAACAAAAGTATAAAGCCTAAGTAAAACTAAGTAAAAAATTCTCCTGCCTGGCTCTCACCCAACCTCCACAACTGCCTTCTGGGGAGGAGAGAGAGAAAGGGAGGGAGGGGGAGAGAGAGAGACAGAGACAGAGACAGAGACAGAGACAGAGACAGAGACAGAGAGAGAGGAGGGGAGAGAGAGAGAGAGAGAGAGGAGGAGAGAGAGAGAGAGAGAGAGAGAGAGAGAGAGAGAGAGAGAGAGAGAGAGAGAGAGAGAGAGAGAGAGAGAGAGAGAGGAGGGGAGAGAGAGAGAGAGGAGGGGAGAGAGAGAGAGAGAGAGAGGAGGGAGAGAGAGAGAGAGAGAGAGAGAGAGAGAGAGAGAGAGAGAGAGAGAGAGAGAGAGAGAGAGAGAGAGGAGGGGAGAGAGAGAGAGAGAGAGAGAGAGAGAGAGAGAGAGAGAGAGAGAGAGAGAGAGAGAGAGAGAGAGAGGAAGGGAGAGAGAGAGAGAGAGAGAAAGAGAGAGAGAGAGAGAGAGGGAGGGAGGGAGGGAGAGAGAGAGAGAGAGAAAGAGAGAGAGAGAGAGAGAGAGAGAGAGAGAGAGAGAGAGAGAGAGAGAGAGAGGATCACACAAAACTTCTATCTTCTCTATGTTAGTATACTGCATTAATCAGCAAATGGGATACTGGGGAAGAGAGTCCTGGGGAGCAAATTCTAATTACACAAGTATAAGAGAGATTGTTTTTCTGAAAGTTGATTTAAGAACAAGCACAATTTATTTTGATATATATATATATATATATATATATATATATATATATATATATATATATATATATATGTTGATGGTGACATTGTGAAATTAAATGCTTTCCCTGGAGGAAACATTTTAGAGACTTAGTAAAAATTGTTCAGAGATGGGAAGTTCATAATGCTGTTGTCTATGTGTATCTTGTATGTAAATAATTCAAAACTTAACTAAAATAGATTATTTTTCTTTTACTGTTTGAGATGGTAAAAAACACTAACTACAATCTATATCGTTACCTGTTCCTAGTGACATCCTGGAGTGGGAAAAGAAGATTGTGGACAAATTTTTCTATTAAGAACAAAACAAAACAAAACACTCTAGATTCTCTTAAAAAAAAGAAGAAGTTGAGACTTGCTCAGTCAGGATAAGTGTGTAAGACAAGATTCAAACCCAGATCTTACAGATTCTAGACCCTGTGCTCTTTCTCCTGTGCCAGCTAGCTGCCAAAGGAACCAGGAATGGCACCTTAGGGATGGTGGTCTTGAAACTGAGTTTTGAAGGTAACAAAGGATTCTAAGAGGCAGAAATGAGGAGGGACATCCCAAACAAGGGTGACAGCCCCTTGGAGAGCAGATGGAGTGGCATAGGTGAGGATGAACAAGATCAGTTTGACTAAAGCCTTTCAACAAATCCTCTATAGAAAAGCTTCCTAATTTGAAGACATTCTTTTAATATTTCATGGATACCAGTGAACTAAATCTGTTCCCCTACTCTATACATGGCCTACTTCCCTATCTAGTCAAACATGTCCTTAATGATTCCTTTATTAGAGAATAGTAAGGTAGAAATTGGTCAACTAAACTTTATTTTGCTGCTTAAAATGACTCTATCTTTGTGCAGAGTTGAATAGATTTCTATTTCTAAGAATAAAAGAAAGGATGTTTGAAATTGACCAAATAAAAATTTAAAAATGAAAAGAAAAAAAGAATAAAAGAAAGGGTCCTCCAGGTGTTTTGAATTGTTATCAATCTACTCTGATTTAGAAATCTTTTGACACTGAAGCCTTTTTTCTGTTTTAATCTCTGAAGTAGATTATTTCTGTTTATTTTTAGTTTTGAATTATTGTGGACTAAAGAAATTTACTCTATGTTCAAAGTAATGTTTCCCTTGGTTTTAGTAGTCAAAATAATACTTTTTTAAATGTCTGGAAAATAATTTCAGAAATGTTAAAAAATAAAAGTATTTTAAAATATCTTTAAAAAAAAAAAGATTGGTTTGGTTAAACTGTAGGAAGCAGGAAATTGGGAGTAATGTATAATAAAATTGGTTAGGACCAGGCTGTAAAAGCTAAATAGAGGAGTTTATTATAGATGGGCCATTGGAGTTTATTGACTAGGGGAAGGTCATCAGTACTATAATCCATGAAAATTATTATAGCTGCTGTGTGGAGGGAGACAGGATTAGAATGGAAGGGACTCAAGGCAAGGGGCCCAATTAGGAGCCCATTGCAATACTCTCAAGGGTGTGAGCTAGAATAGGAGCCAAACAAATAGAGAGAAAGGGAGAAATTCAAGAGCCATCATAAAGGCAGAAATAACAGTTTGGCAACAGAATGCACCATAAGAAATTATAAAATCTTATAAAGAATTACGAGAAATGTGTCAACCAGGAAAACAATGACAATAACAATGTAAATAGAAAAAATAAAATAAAACAGCCTTGGAGATGAACAGCTTAATTGTCCAATTTAATAGAAGGGGGAAAGGTTCATAGAGATAGTCATTTGCCCAGGTTTCCATTGGAAGAACCAGGTTGAGAACTCAAATATATTTTTTTAATACCCTTATCTTCTGAGCATCATTTTTATAAAACCCTTACCTTCTTGGTAGCATTTCTTTTTTTTTTTTTTAATTTTATCATTTAAAAAATCCTTACCTTCTATCTTAGACTCAATACTGTATATTGGTCCTGAACCCAAATCTCTGAATCCCAAAGTCCTTCTATAACAAGCAGGAGGCCTCTCAAGGAACAGAACAGTGTCCTTTTCCCACTTCCCAAGCAGTAAGAAAGCAGGTCAGATGACTCCCACCAGCTTCTCCCCAGGACAACTGGGCATTTGTCCAGTAACTTAGAGGGATGACCTGCCCTTTAGGCCTTTTTTCAGGGAAGCCAGGAAGCATTAGCAGTGACCTTAGTCCTTGGAGAGTCTGCCCAGTCTGGGGGGGAACTCGTTTTATGGGGATTTGCTCCTGGGGATTCATCAAGTTGAGGCCTTGTGACCAGAGGAAAAGCAGAAGGATTTGTTGTGGGAAAAAAAAAACCCACCTAAATCTGGGTTCAGATTAGGACACTGTCCATATGGCACCTCCGCAAGAAGGTGTCAGGGGTTGGCACGGAGCCACAGGCCAAAGGCAGGCCCGAGGCTTGATACTCGAGGTAGGCCTCTGGGGCCTCTTTCCCCTTCCTCTCTGCTCTTTTGATGTCTCCTCAGACAGGTAGGACCCTTCCTGCTGCCCCAGCACTCTCCCTCTCACATGAATGAGCTCTACAGGTCGCTCCCTGGTCCCTGTGTCTCAGCTGAGGATTTGGGGGCATTAGGGATTGAGGGGATTAAGCCCTTTTGCACAGGAGGCCCTGAGGGAGGGCCTCGGGTAACTTTAGCCCCTGGAAAGTGTGCCAGGGAAGGCAGGGAGGGGTAGGCCCAAGGGATGGGAGGAAACTGTGAGAGGCCTAGTGGGGCCAAAGAAGCCTTCACTAAGAAACCAGGAAAAGAGGCTTTGAAAGCTGACTTGAACCCTACTGATGTGAGGCTGTGGGGAGGGGGGGGCCTGTCTCATCCCCTTGGAACCCCATTCCACAGCAGTAAAACGGGTTAATAATCCTTAGGCTTCCTACCTCAGAGAGTTGGAAGGGTTTTATACATCTTCACATCCTCTGGAAAGCTGAAGCCAGAGTTGAGGGAGGAAACCCCTCAAATTACCATAGAATCCCAGAGTTCCAGGGTCTGGCCATCCAGAAACCTGAATCTTCTTCCCTGCTCAGCCTCCTCCTCCTCCTACCAGGTCGTCTCTTCTCTGGGCCTCAGTTATCCACTCTTCAACATGGGCAAATATAGCAATTCAGGGGATTTTTTTTCAGGGGGACGGGCTGTGGAGAGTAGAAAGTTAACAAGATAAAGGACCCCAACCTGAATTCTGGAGGGATATTTCAAGGGTCCTGTGGCCTCCTGCTCTCTAGAGCTCCCCCCTTCCCTTTCAGCCCAGCAATCCCTATTAAATCTTTTATGGACTCTAAGAATTGAATTAAAGAGTTGGAAGGAAGCTTGAAGGTCAGATCCAGAACGGTAATTTCTGCTGTTTATCTAGGTGGTATAATGGATAGAGTTAAGTACCTGAAGTCAGGAAGACCTGAGTTCAAATCCAGCCTCAGGACACTCACTAGCTATATGACCCTGAGCAAGTCTCTCAATCCTCTATGCCTCAGTTTCCTCCTCTGTAAAATGAACTGGAGAAGGAAATGGCAAATACTAGCTGTGTGACCCTGAGCAAGTCATTTGATCTTCTTTGCCTCAATATCCTCCTCTGTAAAATGAACTGGAGAAGGAAATGGCAAATACTAGCTGTGTGACCCTAAGCAAGTCATTTGATATTCTTTGTCTCAGTTTCCTCCTCTTTAAAATGAACTGGAGAAGGAAATGGCAAATACTAGCTTTGTGACCCTGAGCAAGTCATTTGATCTTCTTTGCCTCAGTTTCCTCCTCTGTAAAATGAACTGGAGAAGGAAATGGCAAATACTAGCTGTGTGACCCTGAGCAAGTCATTTGATCTTCTTTGCCTCAGTTTCCTCCTCTGTAAAATGAACTGGAAACGGAAATGGCAAACCACTCCAGTATCTTTGCCCAGGAGACTCCCGAAGAGGGTCATAAAGCATTAGATGTGCCTCAACAACAGCAACAACAACAATCCCTACTATGATGAATGGGAGGAGTGGGCATCCAGTCCTCTGGAAGAGAACTCCCATGAAGGGGACCTTCTGAAGCAGTCTATTCTACTTGGGACTGGCTCTGCCTGTAAAGCTTTCCTAACCCAAGACTTTAATCTGTCTCTCTACAAATTCCATCAATTCCTTAAGGTTGAACTCCTGGATTCCTGAAGATGAGGAAAGAGAAGAATGGGAACACAGATGCTTCCCAGGATAGTAATTATCCCAAGGGGAATAATGGGGAAATTTAGGGCAGTGGCTATACCTAACCTGGGAGAGAACTTAGAGGTCAGTTGATGCAGTCCCATGATTTTACAGCTCATGGGATCAGAGATTTGGGGCTGGAAGGGGGCTCCTAAAGGCCATGGAGTCCTCTTCTCTGACTTTATGAATGGGAAAATGGAGGAAGGGACATGATGACTTGGCATTAATTGGGCTTGTGTCCTTTCCACTCAAATTTGAGCATTTTTCTGCTCTAGGAAAGAAGGACCAGGGGGTTAAGCCTCTGGAGACATTGTTCTGGAGCCTGGTATCTCTAGATTGCACCTGGACTTTTCCCCATTGATTCTTTGTTTCTGGGTTTTTTTTAATTCCTTATCTTCTGTCTAGGGATGAATTAAAAAACAGAAGAGCAACAAGGAGTGGGCAATTGGGGTGAAGTGATTTGTCCAGGATCACATAGCTAGGAAGTATTTGAGGTCAGATTTGAACCCTGGTCCTTCTGACTCCAACCCTGGTGCTCTAATTCCAAGACAGAAAGTAAGGGTAGTTTTTTAAGCCCTTCCCTTCAATCTTTAAAGGAAGTATTAGTTCCAATGCAAAAGAGCAGTAAGGGCTAGGCAATTGGGGTTAAGTGACTTGTCCAGGGGTCACACAGCTAGGAAGTATCTGAGGTCAGATTTGAACTCAGGACCTCCCATCTCTGGACCTGACTCTATCCATTTGAGCCATTGGCTACCCCTAGAAGGTAGGACTTAAAAAAAAAATTATCTAGAGCTTCAATAAATGAAGTGAACTCATGAAACCATTCCCCATTTTCACTAAGACAAAGTGGGTGAAATGATTCCTATCTGTAGGAAGAAACAAACCATGGCCTTGGTTGTAGTGGTGATGGTGAGTGTCTGTTTATCAGTACCAGTGTGGTGTGGACTAGGGGAAATCAAGCAGAATTTGCAGATAGGAATCTTAGACTCTAAGCAGAGTGCTGTCCAGATACTATGTTTGGGTCCTGATGGCTAGGAGTGGCTAGGAGTGAGGGCCTGATAAGTCAGCCATCCTAAGCTTGCCTCAAGGCCTCTATTGCCATCTGTCTTCTGATCTTCTACTGACTCTCCAGACCTATTTTAATCAGATTTTACAGAGCTAAAAATGCAAGGAAGGAGGACAAAAGAAGGTTTTTTTTCCCCCTAGAATATGAATCATACCTAATATGGCTCTGAGCCCACATCCCTCTAAAGAAAGCCCTGACAATATTCAATTTCCTCAAGGCCTTGCTCTTTTCAAGATGGTGGCCAACTAATATTAAATATACATGATACAAAGACAGCCCTGACTATATTCAATTTCCTCAAGGCCTTGCTCTTTTCAAGATGGTGGCCAACTAATATTAAATATACATGATACAAAGACAGCCCTGACTATATTCAATTTCCTCAAGGCCTTGCTCTTTTTAAGATGGTGGCCAACTAATGTTAAATATATGTGATACAAAGACAGCCCTGACTATATTCAATTTCCCCAAGGCCTTGCTCTTTTCAAGATGGTGGCCAACTAATATTAAATAGATGTAATATAAACATAGCCCTGACTATATTCAATTTCCCCAAGGCCTTGCTCTTTTCAAGATGGTGGCCAACTAATATTAAATAGATGTAATATAAACATAGCCCTGACTATATTCAATTTCCCCAAGGCCTTGCTCTTTTCAAGATGGTGGCCAACTAATATTAAATAGATGTAATATAAACATAGCCCTGACTATATTCAATTTCCCCAAGGCCTTGCTCTTTTCAAGATGGTGGCCAACTAATATTAAATAGATGTAATATAAACATAGCCCTGACTATATTCAATTTCCCCAAGGCCTTGCTCTTTTCAAGATGGTGGCCAACTAATATTAAATAGATGTAATATAAACATAGCCCTGACTATATTCAATTTCCCCAAGGCCTTGCTCTTTTCAAGATGGTGGCCAACTAATATTAAATAGATGTAATATAAACATAGCCCTGACTATATTCAATTTCCCCAAGGCCTTGCTCTTTTCAAGATAGTGGCCAACTAATAACAAATATACATACTATATTTTTAAATATATATAAATGTGCTAAATAATTTTATCTCTACATAATTTATGCATATTTATATGTATTTATATCATGTTTATTTATATAATTTGTTTATTAATAGGAACCTTCTGGAGATAATGCCTTGACCCAAAGAGGAGCTGAAAAAGATGAATGGTTCTTGGACTGGCTCCAAAGGGCTGAGTCCATGATTTCTACTATCATAAACATGTATTGTTCATCTTCAGATACTACAGATTTCTCTCAGAAATATCAAAAGTTTCTTTTGGGTTCTTGCTTCTTTGAATTCAAGCCCAGACACTTACTCTCTGTGTGACTCTGGGCAAATTGTTTGCCTCAGTTTCCTCATCAGTAAAATTAGGAGGTTAGGCTAAATGCCTCTAGGGTGGCATCTAACTCCAAATTTAGACTCCTGTGATCCGCATTAGGGGCCTTGTACAAGATCAGCCTAGTGGATAAGCCCCAAGGACATTCACTACCAATATTTTCCCACTGTCCTTCCTTTAAAGACAGAAGCAGATCTCCTCTGAAGGGAGCTATTTTCTCACCAGGGCAAGGACTGGGTTTTAGATATTAGGACTGCTTATCACCTTGCATTGCTGATTTTTAGTATAACCTCTTGAGAAAGAGAAAGCCCAGGGCTAGCTATTCTGGAATGGAGTGGTTATTTCAGGACAAGCAGGAATAGAACACACAGAGCCACTGACTGAATAATCAAATCATCAGCAATTACATATGCTTTAAGATTTACAAAGGAAGGGCTTTACAAATTTTATCTTATCTGATTCTCACAAGAGCCCTGGGAGTGAGGTGAAGTTATCCCATTTTGTTTTTCAGTCATTTCTCAGTCATGTTCCACTCTTCATGATCCCATTTGGGATTTTCTGGCAAAGTTACTGGAGTGGTTTGCCATTTCCTTCTCCAGCTCATTTTGCAGATGGGGAAACTGAGGCAAACAGGTTTAAGTGGCTTGTCCAGGGACACACAGCAAAGATACTGGAGTGGTTTGCCATTTCCTTCTCCAGCTCATTTTGCAGATGGGGAAACTGAGGCAAACAGGTTTAAGTGGCTTGTCCAGGGATACACAGCAAAGATACTGGAGTGGTTTGCCATTTCCTTCTCCAGCTCATTTTGTAGATGGGGAAACTGAGGCAAACAGGTTTAAGTGGCTTGTCTGGGGACACACACTGGTAAATAGTCTGAGATCAGCTTTGAACGCATGAAGATGAGTCTGTCCCCATTTTACAGATGAGGAAACTGAAGCAGGTTAAGTGATTTGCCCAGGTTCACACAACTTGGCAAAGTGTATGAGGCCAGATTTAAACTTGAGTCTTCCTGACTTGAGTCTCATGTTTTATTTACTGGGCTACCTAGTTACCTCTTCAATGTGATCCTCTTGAGTAAACATCTCTAACCTTCTAAGTCCCTCAGCTCTGCTAACACCTTGTAACTCAGACCTGAGCGCTGATCCTTTGATCTACCAAGTAAACAGATCTGAAGGGGAAGATTTTCAGGCTTCTTGTGGGTTTGTATTTGGGGATTGAGGGCTTTTCCACACGCTTTAAGTCACACAGAAAGAGTTCTTAGTCTGAAGGTCCATGGATCCCCAAGAGATCTGTGGCTGTATTTCAGGTCTGTGAATTAAAAGAAAATCTTTAGAATTGTATTTCAAATTGACTGGTTTCCTTTGTAATCCACATACTTTATTTTATGCATTTAAAAATGTTCTTGTGAGAAGGTGGTCTGTGGCTACCCGAGCCTTCCAAAGAGTCCATGACACAAAAAAGCCCAAGAATTCCTGCTTTAGACGGTCCCTTAGGAGAAGTCAGCCTCTGTGGGGCCCAGATAAATCACAAAATGGATTGAGCTGAAAGAAACCTCAGAGCGCCAATCTTCTGGCTAGAGGAGGAGGACCAGAGCTTACATGTCTTTCTCCAGGCTGGTCTCCCAGTCCCACAGTCCTGTATTCCTGTGCTATTCAGTCTCTGAAGGCTCGGAGGAAACCTCGTGAAGCCTCCTTCTTGATTCCATGGGAGTGGGGAAAGACCAAGGATCACTCCCACAGCCCAACCCTAGGGCCAGGGAGTGAACCAAGGTCAGCTTTTAGGAGAAATCCTTGCAATCTCTTCCCCTCCCTCTTCTTTTGACTCCAAGCCTTTATCAGTCCTGCCTAAAATTTTTCCACTAGGGCAGGGTGAGGAGAGCTGCTAGTGTAAATATGAAAGGTCATAAAGTTTATGGGATGGAATTCTTTATTGTCCATGAGCAGCGGTTGGGGAGAGAAGTATTATAGCCTTGGGAAGGGTTAAAGTTTTCCAAATGGACACCTATACTGGGGCCAAGTGTGTTAGGGTGGCAAGAAGAAGGTTAAGGCTGCCCTGCCCGTCCTACCATGCCAGAGGTATCTGCTAACTAGGAGCAGAGAGTCTCTACTTGGGTGGGAGGCTGGAGCAACTTGGAAAGGTCCATGGAGCAGCTCATCTCATCTCTGGTCCCCTAGTACCAAGCCATGACCTAGAATTCCATATCCAAGGGTTCCACGGTGCTGCCATTTTTACTTCTAGCTCCTGGTAAGGAAGTGAAAAAACGACTAAAGTTAGCAAACTTTTCAGAAAGAGGAAAGGATGTACTGGGGTCTGCTACGTGTAGAGATTCCTTGTTTCTAGGAGAGTTGGCATGAGGTCTAATGGAAGGAAGCAGGCTCCTCCATGTAGGGTAGGCTACATGTGCTAGTTCTCCTTATATAATCATTTGCAAACCAATATTTAGGGATTCCAAAGGAAAAATCATTTACATCGGCTAGAAACCAATAGATTCTTTTTAGTAACCCGAGACCTAGCAAATTGTACCCTAGAGCATTTATTTTTCTCTTTCCTAGTCTGTTTTGTCAAAGGATGTCAAGGCCATGAACAAGAAACATGGCGAAATAGAGCTCCTGGCTTCTGGGTCCTTTCCTCAGTTTTGGTACCGGATACTTTTGTCACCCTGCAAATCACTTCATCTCTTTGTAACTTAGTTTTTTCATCCATAAGATGGAAGATTAAAAGGGAAGGGTTGGATTAGTTGACCACAAAGATTCCTTCTACCTCTACATCCTATGTGCCTTTGAACATAAGAGAGGGTGGGCATGTGGGGACAGTGAGGCACAAGAATCTGTATTCTAGTATTTTTTCTGTGTAGGGACTACTCTTTCCCCCCCTCCTTTGTTGCAGTTTCCCCCACGTATTCATAAGCCATTAATTGAGGCAAACAGTGGTTTAACTTTATTCTCTGCCACATTCTTTTTTGTCACCACAACCATACCTGGGCTATTATAAATCAATAACTCACATATGGTTTCCTGATATTTTCCATAGACTCAAAGTAAGACAAAAATAACTTTCTGGTTTGGGGGAATCTAACTGTTTCTCTTCCCTGGATGTAATCCTTGCTCCTGTCTACATCCATCTCTCCCTCTTCTAGAATTTTCTATGCCTGGAACCTTCCACTCTTGAAACTTCCACGTCCACCCAACTTTAGTATGTGGGAACTTTCTGCCTGTGACATCAGAAGTATAAAACCAATCATATCCTTCTGAGTAAGACTCTCCTTCTATAATACCCCTGAGCCTTGCCTTTATCCTTTAGTTCCTTGTTGGATGGGATGGATCTAAAGGTTCCTGGGAAAAACTAGGTAGAGGGATAAGAGCCTGATAAATCTGGATGTCAGGGGAGGAAGGCACCATTTTTTTTAACCCCTTACTTTCTGTTTTGGTAACAACTGTAAGTCAGAAGGGCAAGAGCTAAGCAAATGGGATTAAGTGACTTACCCAGAGTCATATAGTTAGGAAGAATCTGAGGTCAGATTTGAACCCAGGTCCTCCCCACTCCAGGCATAGCACTCTATCCACTGCTACATAGCTGTCCCTTAAGGATTTAACTCTTAAAGAATGCTATTTGTCTTAGTTCACTGGTAACTTTACCCATTATGAGAAAGATATACCCAGTTGGACCTCAGTGGCCATTAATCCAGTAATGGGACAACCTGAAAGGGCAGGAGCTTTGGCAAGTCTTATAGGTAGGCTGATCTGTGAGCTGGATGGCTGGTCTATGAGAAAAACTTTTTTTTTTTTAAATTTGGAAAATTTTATTTAATTAATTAACTTAGAATGTTTTTCCATGGTTTCTTGATTCATGTTCTTTCCTTCCTTTCCTCCCACCCCACTCCCATAGCAATTCCACTGGGTTTTACATGTGTCATTGATCAAGATCCATTTCCATATTATTGATATTTGCACCAGGGTGATCATTTAGATTCTACTTTCTCAATCATATCCCCATCTACCTATGTGATCAAGCAGTTGGTTTTCTTCTGTGTTTCTTCTCCCATAGTTCTTCCTCTGGGTGTAGGTAGTATTCTTTCCTTATGAGAAAAATTTGAAGGAAAAGGCCAACAATGTTTCAATAGCAATTCATGGGAGGCAGCTAGGTGACTCTGGATTGAATGCCAGGGCTAGAGACAAAAGGTCCTGGGTTCCATCTGGCCTCAGATACTTCTTAGCTGTATGACCCTGGGCAAGTCACTTAACCCCAATTTCCTAGCCCTTACTGCTCTCCTGCTTTGGAAATGATACTTCAAATCCACTCTAAAATGGAAGGTAACGGTTAAAAAAAAAAGTCTTATTCATCATCTTGGGTGTTCCTAATGCTGCCTTCAGCCCCTTTGTGGGGAGGCGATGTGTAATCATTTGCTAAGTAGTGTAGAGTCTCAGAGAAGAGAAAGAGGAATGTATTTGTGTGTGTGTGTGTGTGGTCTGCTTCTGTCTCTCTGTATCTTTCATACACAGACATCAGCATCAGTATCAAAGATAAGGAAAGGTGATTGGAAAGAAGGCACCAAATCCTGACTCCCGCTGCATATCCTGCCAAATCTGCAAGAACTCCTCTCCTGGGTTGCTCAGTGAATACAGAGCCAGGTTAGGAGACAAGAGATGCTGGGTTCAAATGTGACTTCAGATATTTCCTAGTTGGGTCATGCTGGGCTTAACCCCCATTGCCTACCCTTTACTGCTCCTCCTAATATTCAGCATTGATTCTAAAATAGAGGTAAGGCTTAAAAAAAAAAGAATCCATCTGCCTACATCCTTGACTTCTCTATCTGTCCTTCCACATCTTGTCTAAAAGGAATCATGGCTCTGATTACATGATGAATTCAAGGTGAAAAATAAGATATCCATTTGTACCTGGTCAATATGGAGATCTATTTTGCTTGATTAGGCATATTTTATACCAGATTTTGCTATTCTTCCTTTCAATTTGGGGAGAAAGGAGGAATAAAAATGGTATTACCAAAAGAGAAGGAAAAAAAGCAAGAAAAGAGGGTCATGGAAGTATTTTAAAATGCAAAAGAAAAGAATAGAAGAAAGACCAATAGGAAACACAGATAAGCAGTACAACTTTAAAAATAATAAAATTAATTTAAGTACTTAAACAGAAAACAAACTCTGTTTATAAGACAGATTGGCAGTGTCATGCACAATCCTCTTTTTCTGGTCTATTTGTGTGTTACTCATCATTAGAATCAATACACAATAAGTAAGATTTTAAGAAATAAAAAAAAGGTGATGACTTTGCATCTGACTGAGGGGCCGAGAGACAAAAGAACTATGCAATTTAAGATTCTCTATTTTGTGGAGGAATTTTTTGGTGCCTCTCCTGCTATTTGTGAGGCCCTCTGTTGACCTGAATTAAAAAAAGTTGATGCTCTCATGAGAACAAAAGATATTGGGAATTGGGTCCATTATCAGTTGAACATGGAGTCTTTGATGCTTTTTTGCACACATGACACAGCTTTGCTCAGTGATCTTCATGCCAATCATTGTGCCCAACTTTGAAAGATCAATATGGCATAGTCCTTTGTAGTTCTTGACTTACCTCTGATTGACCAATTATAGGCACTTCTCATTTTATTGCATCTTATAGATAGTGTGTTTTTTTAGAAATTGAACGTTTGTTGCAGCCCTGCATTAAACAATTCTATGGGTGCCATTTTTTCAATAACATGCTCACATTGTTTCCTTGTGTCACATTTTGGTCATTCTCACAATATTTCAAACCTTTTCTTTATGATTATATCTGTTTTGGTTATCTGTGATCAATGATCTTTGATATTACTATTGTAATTGTTTTGGAGTACCATGAACTTCACTCATATAAGATAGCAAACTTAATTATTAAATGCTATCTTTGTTCTTCTCCCTCTCCTCCAGCCTCTTTATTCTTGAGACAGAACAATATTGCAATTAGTCCAATTAATACCCCAAAGTGGCCTCTAAGTGTTTAAGAAATTGCCACAGCCTCCCCAAACTTGAGTAACCATCACCCTGATCAGGGACCAGCCATCAACATGGAGGCAAGACCCTCCACCAACAAAAAGATTACAACTTACTGAAGGCTTAGAGGACGGTTTGCATTTTTAATTTAAGGTACATACCTTGTTTTTTTAGACAGTACTATTACACATTTAATAGACTATAGAATAGTATAAACATAAATTTTATATGCACTAGGAGACCAAAAGAATTTGTATGACTTGCTTTATTGTAAAACATTTGCTCTCTTGTGATGGTCTGGAACCGAACCCACACTATCTCCAAGGTCTGCCTGTAATTATATTGTCTCCCTTTTCCCTTCTCTGGGTGAGAGGTTTTCCCTAACTGCAGTTTATACTCATTCATGTATTTTTATCATGAAGAAGGCCTCAGTTTTATTGCTATCATATTAGCTGGGTTTTCCACCTTCTGTACTATTCTCAGGCAATTGGTGGTGTTGATGTCAAGAATGGACTTTCAGAACAAAAGCTTTCTTACCACATCCCTGATTATTATGGTTGAGTTTCCCTCCTTGCAGAAGCTGGTCTTTGATTTAAAACAACAACAACAATAACACAATACTATTCCCACAAAGAGGAGGGCTTTCTCATCCACCAGTTTCTTGGATCTGGCCTTTGGAAGTCCTTGATCAAGTTGGGTTGCTTGTAGACATGGTCCCAATTACTCTTCTCTTTCTAGTCCTTCTTTATTCTTTCTCCTATGCAGATTTGCCCAGACCTTGAGGCTTTTGACTCCACAAAGGATTGGATACAACCCCAAAACAGATAAAATCCCTCTTAGTCTGCAGGGTTCCTTTGCCCTAGGATGATTTGGACAGCTTCCTGAGAAGGATGTAGGGGATCAAGGGATGGAATTTTGGGGAAGTAGTTTGTTTTTTTTAATAGTAGGAGAGAGATAGTTCATTTCATTTTGAGAACACAAATTGTTCAGAAGTTTTAACTTATACCAATCCTAAATCTGCCTCATTTTGCCCTCTGGGGCTAAGCAAAACAAATCAAATTTCTTTTCCATGTGATAGTTCTTAAAATATTTGAAGACAGCTCTCACATCCCTGCTAAGTCTTCTCTTCTCTGGGCTAAAAATTTCTAGTTTCTTTAACTGGCTTTCATTTGGCATGAATGTGAAGCCTTTCACTCTCCTGTTGCCACTCCTGCTTATCAATGACCTCCTTAAAATGCAGTGCCCAGAACTGAACAGGAAAATGGCTCTATCTGCAGACTAACCAAGGCAGGGTAGAACTATCATTTCATTATTCTCAGGTTCTTGGTCTCTCAATGCTATTTAATAGCGAATAAATTTTCCTGACTGCCACATCAGTTTTTTTTTTCTAAAAACCTAATCTTTTGTCTTAGAATCAATACTAAGTATTGGTTTCAAGTCAGAAGAGTGTGGTAAGGGCTAGGCAATGGGGGTTAAGTGACTTGCCCAGGGTCACACAGCTATCTGAGATCAGATTTGAACCCAAGACCTCTCATTTCTAGGCTTGGCTCTCTATCCACTGAGGTCCCCTTGCCATATCAGTTTTGACTAAATATTGAGCTTTCATTCTAAAATAAATATTCCAACAAGAAGTCATTAAGTACCTACTATGTGCTAAGCACTGTGTGAGGATAACAAGACAGGATCAAACTTTTCCTGCCCTTAAGAAGCTTACATTCTATTGAGAAGAGATAAAATATAAATGGATAAACAAATTCAGGATATATACAAAGCAAATCCAATTTCAGGGTGAGGGACTTGGCAATCAGGATGGTGAGGTCAGGGTTATGGTGCAATCTGGTGTTATGGCCAACAACAGATGGGATGCAACAAACCCAACAGCCTCCCATTAGGATCTTGGCCAGAGCATTTACGTTATACAACTAAACCATACGGGCAGATGTCATGTCATCAGAAAGCATGAGCAACCAGATATGGAATGGAAGCGTCATAGTGGATAGAGAATTGGCCATGCAGTAATGAAGACCTATTTCTGACACATAATCATTGTGTGACCATGGCAAAGGCACTTACTATCTCAGTGCCTGTCAGGCTATTTAAATTATAGATGAGTTGATTTGGAGAAAGTCTTCCCCCTGAGAGATCGCAATACTAACGCAATCACAGATCCAGAAAAGATGAACAAATAACAACTATATAGAAGGTCTTGACCAGCCAATCTGACTTATTGCCAGGCTATTGTCGGAGAGATGGATCATTTTGCCCATTAAACTTTACCAGAAGGGCTGTTCAGCAGGAGAAGAAGCATAAAAGACCCCCAGAGACAACCCTTCCACTGGCATGAATGTCATGGTCATATAAATGCAGATAGCTTTGCTGAAGTCTAGCTACTGCCCCTGGTGGACTAAATCTGGTCAATATGGTTGAAGTTTAGATGCTATAACATTTCCCAATATAAGGAGGCAAATTGAGGAGTTCCCTGAGATCACTGAGGAACCTCAACAGGGCAAGAACCTGGAGGAAAAGTACAGTTGGACCTCATGTACATGGAGGTTTCTCTGACATGGACCTGTTTCACTGACATGGAGGTTCCCCAATATAATAAGGTCTCTTTCTCATGTGGATTCTTTTTTTGACTATTATTCTATACCCTCAAGGAATTCCAACTCCTCTAATATACATTTCTCCATTTTGGCAAATAGGGATTACTGACCAAGATGTTAGAAGGCATTTGGACCAACTTGGCATTTTGGGCATTGTGAGAGATTATCATCTTCTGGCCCATTAGGCATGGGCATTTCTTTTGTATATTAAATGTTTTTAACGGGAAAAATGTTTTTTCATTTTGCATTTTTTCACACTCCTCTAATGCACACATGATACTACATCATATAGTTATATATGTTTGTCTTTTCATCTTTTTCTTTTTCCTTCCTTCCTTCCTTTCTTTTTATTTCCTTCTTTCTTCATTTTCTCCTTCCTTCCTTCCTTCCTTCCTTCCTTCCTTCCTTCCTTCCTTCCTTCCTTCCTTCCTTCCTTCCTTCCTTCCTTCCTTCCTTCCTTCCTTCCTTCCTTCCTTCCTTCTTTCTTTCCTTCTTTCTTTCTTTCCTTCTTTCTTTCTTTCCTTCTTTCTTTCTTTCCTTCTTTCTTTCTTTCTTTCTTTCTTTCTTTCTTTCTTTCTTTCTTTCTTTCTTTCTTTCTTTCTTTCTTTCTTTCTTTCTTTCTTTCTTTCTTTCTTTCTTTCTTTCTTTCTTTCTTTCTTTCTTTCTTTCTTTCTTTCTTTCTTTCTTTCTTTCTTTCTTTCTTTCTTTCTTTCTTTCTTTCTTTCTTTCTTTCTTTCTTTCTTTCTTTCCTCCCCACCCCATAGAGGTAATAATCTTTTATATAATTTGTATAGATTATCTTCTCATCTTAAGTTGTAATTGTTTATAGTTTTATCTTGCTTTAGAAATTACTCTTTCTATAATTCCTTTTTTAACCCTTATCTTCTATTTTCAAACTGATAATAAATATTAATTCCAAAGCAAAAGAGTGGTAAGAGTTAGGCAATTGGAGTTAAGTGACTGGTCCAGGGTCACAAAGCTAGGAAGTGCTTGAGTCTATGTTTGAGCCCAGGACTCATGTCCCCAGGCTTGGCTCTCTATCTACTGTGCCACCTATTTGTGCCCTCACCTTTTTCCTGTACATTTTTTTGTATGGTATTGAAGGTAAAGACTATGGGTTTTGTCTTAATTTTTTTGTCATTTTTGTATCCCCAGTGCCTATTGTGGTGCCATATACCTAATAGGAGCTTATTACATGTTTAATGAATTGAATAAAAATGTTAAATTTGTGAGCTCATTGAAAGATCATGGGGCCATTACATAAACTGAAAAGCAAAGCTTAGTTTTCATTCATCCAGATCATACTGAATCTAGAAGTCTGCGTTCTATTTACCACTCTTTCATATCCAGATTGGTTTATTACCCAGATTTCCCTCTTTTCCTAGTTCCACTCCCCTGTCTAATTGTGTGAATGATACTGCATGATGACTACTCCATTAGGCTATTCCCCTGCCCTATCCCCTGGGACACAATGAAAGTTCAGGCTATGGGGAATCCCTGAAGTTGGAAGTCCAGGACCAACAGGAAACAGAGGTCCTTTGCTGACCAGGTGAAAGAATCTACAGGGATAGATGCTACCTATGGGGAGACCAGCAAACACTTTAAAAGGCAAGAGTCTGAAACCTGTCAAATGGGGAATGTGCCTCCCAGCATGGCTGGGTCTGTAGGGGCTTGTTTTAATTGCCACAAGAGCAGCAGGGTCTTGGAAGCTCCCTGCTGGAGTCTACCTTACATAACCCAGCCAGCAGCTTTCTCAGGGTCAGATGTAAGCAGAAGGGCATTCCATTGGCAGTCTTTTCTTTTTTCCTTTTCTTTTTCTTCTCATGCAAAACACACTTCCATATTGGTCTTTGTTGTAAGAGCAAAGTCATGCATAACCAAAACCTCCAAAGAAAACCAAAGATACACTGATGTGAAAGATGACTCCATCAGCTCTTCCCAGGAGCTGGATAGCATTTCCCATCTTAAGTCCTTCAGGATGTCCCAGATCATTGCATTGCTGAGAGTTGCCAAGTTTTCACAGGTAATCCTTGTCCCGAATTGCTGTTACTACATACAATGTTCTTTTGGTTCTGTTTATTTCCACTCTGTATCAGTTACTCCAGATCTTTCCAGTTTTTTTCTGAAATCATCTCACGGATCATTTCTCATAGCACAATAGAATTCCATCACCAACATGACCCACAATTTGTTCAGCCATTCCCCAATGGAAGGGCATCCCTTCAATTTCCAATTTTCTGCCATTACAAGAAGGGCTGCTATGAATATTTTTGTACAAGTAGGTCCTTTCCCCTTTTTAAAATTACCTCTTTGGGATACAGCTCCAGGAGTGGCGATACCAGATCAAAGGGCAGGCCCCCCATTTATAGCCCTTTGGGCATAGTTCCAAGTTGCATGGCAGTCCTTTCAAAGACAAAGAGAAAAAGTCTGAAGCATGATCCAAGAGAGCATAACCCAAAGGCTAGGTTGAGGTGAATCAAGATTTCTTTCTAATGATAGAATTCATAGGGTTGAGAGCCTAGTAAGAAGCCAAGTGCTGGAGTGGGTGACCAACCATGGGACCATTAGTGGAGTTTCAACATGAGAGGATAATTACTAGATCTGAAGGTTAACTATTGGGAGTTCAGATCAAATTTCACTTAATCAATCAACCAATAACTATTTGTTGAGCTAAGAGCTGGAGATACCACTTTGCCCAGCCAAAAAAAAAGTTCCCATGACTTCCACTCTAATGAGGGATACGACATTCCATAAATCGATGATACACAAAATACATACATTCAGAGAAGAAGGAAGGGGACCCCAGAGGGGAAGGCTCTAACCCTGCAGACCTAGGAAAGGCCTCCTGAAGAGGGGGTCTTTGAGCTGTTTGGAAGGGAGTAAGGTAGGTGTCCAAGAGCCAAAGAGAAGGAGGGAGAACATTCCAGGTATAGGAGGCAAGCAGTGAAAGGGAGTCAAGAAATGGAATGTGAAATATGACAAAGAGCAAGTAGGCCAGAATAGCTAACATTGAAGAAGTCAGAAGAGGTTAGAAGGTTTAAATGGCAATCCCACAAGCATTTATTAAACTCCCACTGTATGCAAGGCACAATACGAAGTCTTTAGGGATTTTGTTGTTATTTATTTGGAATAAACCTATGATTGTGTCAACATGGAAATCTAGAGATCCCCAGTTTATTTAGCTGGGAGGGAGAAACCCCAGGTTTTGACCTTATCACAGGAGTTTTCCTCCTGAGGGAAGGTCCCACTTCACCAGATAATAGACCTCCTGGTCGTTTGGGAGGGAGCAGCTAATCCCATCTGATGTTGTTAGGTATCTCTTTTGTCCCAATGGTTTCTCCCCCTAGGCTAAGGCCCATTACCAACTTGGCCCAGCCTTGGGCTGAGCCTTTCCCTTTTGTGTCCATTATGGGGCATGAGCCCCTCACTGTCATTCCTGTCTGGAACTCCTCATTTTCCTTTCTTACCATGGTGAAGTCAATCAATTGTCCCTCTCACTCTAAGCCTCCAGGTCATCTAGAGTGGTATATAGGTTCCCCATGTTCTTTTGTTCCTGGGAGTCCATCTTGAGGGGTGGCACTCCCAAGGGTCAGTGACCAGGGTGTCCAGACTCTGTGCAGTCACCTGTCCATTGAGACCTATTAGCACTGAAATTAGCCCTTGATTAAAGAGTGATTTTGACTATTTAATATTTCTGTGTTTTTCCCAGTTAACAATTTCATGGGTACTATATTTGGAATTCTAGAGTCTGAATGCAGTTCAAAGTACACGATTTTTTCATTTTCATTTCTTTGTGGGGTTTTGGTGTCTGTGTATATGTGTGTTTTCATGGGTGTCTTCTTCCACAACATGACCAATATGAAGATGTTTTGTAAGATTGTATATGTATGAACTATGTCAAATTGCTTACCATATTAGGGAGCAGGGAAGGAGGGAGAGAATTTGAAACTCAAAATTTTAGAAAACAAATGTTAAAAATTTTTGTTTACATGTAATTGTGAAAAAAAATTATTAAAAAAAACTTCTCAGTATGGACTCTCCCTCTACCCACAAAGTTTAGCCCCTCCTCTGCTATTTATAGTCTTAAACCAATCAACTCTGGAATTAAAGAGATGAACTGACCAGACTGGAGGGGCAAAAAGCTGGGGATACAAAGACAAATAAGAAAACCTCCTAGCCCTCAAGGAATTTACATTCTAGTGGGGTGGGGAATGGGGAAGGGGATGGGAAGCAGGGCCACTGACAAAGAATGAAAAACAAAGAAATTTCCAGAGAGAACAAGTGAGGAGTTCAGGAAATGCATTCCCAAAGCCCTTTGTTGTTTGCCTTGGCTTTGTGTGTGCCAAGAGCTGGAGATACAAAACCAAGAAAGTAACACAGTTCCTATTTTCAAGGAATTTATGTCTTACTAGGCAAAGATAAAATATAAAAGGGAGCTGGAAAGGAAGAGGAGACAGGTACCCTCCTAGGAGCAAGGTGTAGACATGGAGCATCCTAGAGAGTGCGAACAAACTAGAGAGTTTAGTTTCTCAAAACATGGCAGTCTGAATAGTGGTTCAATGGGTAGCGTGCTGAGCTTGGAGTCAGGAAAAACTGAGTTTAAATCCAGCCTCAGACATTTAGTAGTTTTGTGATTCTGGGTAAGTCACTTAACCTCTGTTGGCCTTAATCCACTGGAGAAGGAAATGGCCAACCACTCCAGTATCTTTGCCAAGAAAACCCCATGACTGGTCCACTGAGTAACAGTCTGATGACTAAACAACAAAATAATCCCAGGCCTTCTGAAACTTAAACAAAATTAGAAATTTTTTAAAGGATGAGAAAAAGAGGAATTTAATATAAGAGTCAAAAGGAAGCCACAAGTGTGAGTGAGTAGTGGAACGGACATGATTAAGCCAAGCTTTAAAAAAAAAAAAACCATTTTGGCAATTAAGGGTAGATTAGAATGGTGAGAAACTTGTGTTGGGAAAACAAATTCAGACCCTTTTGAAATATTTAAGGAGAGAAATGAGGAGCATCTTATTAGCTCTGTGAATAGAGGGAAGGGAAATATGAGAGATGTGGTAGTAGAATGGCAAGCTTTGAGAACTGATCGGATAGGAGGAATTCGGGGGAGTGAGGAAGGAGGGATACTGACATTAGTTGGGATGACTGAAAGGATAGTGGCATATTTAAAAAATACTATTTTACTTGGGGGCAGCTAGTGGCTCAGTGAATGGAGAACCAGGTTTGGAGATGGGAAGTCCTGGGTTCAAATGTGACCTTAGATACAACCTAGCTGTTGTGAATTTTAGATTTTCTCCATTAAATCCCTGGCCAACTAAATTAATATTCAGTCTCAACCTTAAATTTACCCTTAACACTGTGTGACCCTGGGCAAGTCACTTAACCCCCATTATCTAGTCCTTACCATTCTTCTGCCTTAGAACCAATACATAATATTGATCCTAAGAAGGAAGGCCAATTATTAAAAAAATTAATTTTTCCCAATGGCATGTAAAAACAATTTTTAACATCAATTTTTAAAAATCTCAAGTTCCAAATTCTCTCCCTCCTTCCACCCTTACTTTACTCCCTCCCACTTCTCCCTTCTTCCTGAGAGAGTAAGCGATCTGATGTCGATTCTACATGTGTAATCATGTAAAACATTTTTCTTTAGAAGTCATTTTGTAGAAAAGATCTCAAATAAAGAAACAAAAAGAACAAAATGAAATATAGTATATTTTGGTTTGCATTTAGACTGATGCTGGTTCTCTTTTTAAAAATACTTGTTTTCCATTTTTAAATCAATACTGTGTATTAGTTCCAAGGCAGAAAAGTGGTCAGGGCTAGGCAATGGGGGTGAACTGATTCTCCCAGTTAGGAAATATTTGGATCTAGATTGGAACACAGAACCTCCCTTTTCCAAACCTGGTTGTCAATCCACTGAGCCACGTGGCTGCTCCCTGATGATGGTACTCTTAAATGATACTAGGCAAATTTGGAAGAGGAGCTGGTTTGGGAATAAAGATTTTTCAAAAATATTGTAATCAGAACTTTGATCTGCAGCTACCCATCCTGTGCAATTCACTTTTTCATACCCTCCTCCAAAGGGGGGAATCCGGCACTCACTCATCAGTCACTGCCCCCAAAGTATGAAGTCCACCCTCCAAAGGTCACTCTGTAGATGCAAAGTGATCTGAAGGGAGTGTCATACTTTTCCTAAAGGACCTGCTTCTATGGGAGCCTGGGCAGCCATTAGGAGATATCCCCCTCTCATTTAGCTCCCAAGGTGGGTTTCAGGGGTATAGGCACAATGGAGGGAGAAGGCAGGCTGGTGAAGAGTAGCTATGTTGTATTGAAGACAAGCCTCAGGATCATGGAGAAGGAGGGACCGCAACCCAGAGTCCCACTCTCTGATTGACTGATCAAATACCCCTTGAGGTCAAAGCATGGGCCCTCCCCCAGTTTTGGAGACCACTTCCCTAGACAAGGCTAAGGAGGTCCAAGGTATTCTGTGGATCTGAATCCATTTGAAACCACAGTTTGTGAGTTCCCAAGAATACATTTACCATTATTTACAAAAGACACAATTAATTCAAAGCAAAGGCATTTAATGAAATTCCACAGTAAGAAAATTAACAATCAGATATTTCCACCATCAATCTGGGCACCAGCATCACTACTCTTGTACTTTAGGGCCATTATTAATAACTAAATAGTGTTAATGAAACCAAGGGAAGCGCTGCTTTGTCTAGGACACAACTTGTTACAAACAAGAACTCCTAATATTTAGCATAAAACAACATAATGCCACACTGGAACCTAATGAGTGTGATTGGGTGAACTGCTGCGAGACTTTATGCAGTTATGGTCATGGAAAGGATACCCTTTTGGGTTCGGGAAGGATACCTCTTGCAAGCATGCAATGACTCCAAACTTAGCTTAAAAACAAAAAGAGATTTATTAATTTAGAAAGTAATGTTGAGAGTGGCCAGGAGGATAGCAAGGTCGAACAGCAAGGTGGGGAGCAGTTCCCTAGGAGGACAGCATGAATGGAAAGGCTGTTCCTCCATGGGGACAGCATGGATGGAGAGGCTGTCCCCCAGACGACATCAGTTCTGGGGTTTATATACCCTTTAGATGCTAGGTCCTGGTGTGGACAAGACCAGAGTGAGTGTTAGTCCCTCAGGCATTTGGTGGGGTGGGATGGTCATCTGACTGGGGTCTGCCTGGAGGCATAAAGATTCATTTCTTTGTCCACCTTAAATCTAGAGGACAAAAGAGGGTAAACAGCTCAGGACCCTGGGTGGGCTCATTGGGTGTTTCTAGGTTAAGAGTCCCAAGGATGCAAGGGCAAAGGAGTTTCCCTGATAATAGTTCACCTGGGTTTCTGGGGGTACAGTGCCCATGTCAATGCCACTTGGGAAAATGTGGTGAATTTAGCACATAATTAAATTTTTAAATTTTAAATATTTTTCTGCCTTTTATTTTTTTGATTGCCGATCACATAAACCTGAGTTTGTATAAAATGAGGTCCTACTATACAGTTCAGGGAAATTCAGAGTGCTAGCCGCCAGAGAGCCAGTGTTAACAAACTTTTTTTTACTCACAAGTGGAGGAGAACTATTGCTAGCATGGTCAATCTTGGCTGGGAGGGATAAGTGTGGAGCTGGAGCCAAGTTCCAGTCAAAGGCTTAAGCCTCTTAGGACTCAGCTTTTATATTGTTTGAGACAGTGCCAATATGATATCAAGAGAAGCCTATGTTGTTCTCTAAGGAATGAATAAAATGAGCCTATTTTCTAAATTATATAATAAGGAAAGAAGAATGACGAGCAAAAAAGTAGGAAGTTTAATGATAATCATTCCAGTAAGAGGCTAAAAAAGACTAATGCCCATGCTCTAGGATTATTAACCTTGTATCCTTGGGGTTGGGATTGGGACTGGGACTATCCTAAACAAACCAGTTTTTATTGATCACCTGAAAAACAGGAACCTACAACCTGATCATAAAACTAGGGGAAATCTTGGTTTTTTCCCCTCCATGGGAAGGGCTCTGTCCTTAGAAAGAGATTCGTTGCTTTAAGCCAGGCTCCTTAAAACACAGAGTAGAGATGCTCTCAGCTAACATCTGCTTTCAAGCTTGAAACTAATTTTTTTCTACCTAGATTTCCTGTTGACTTGGGGTTAGGTTTCTGTCAGAAAACCTACTCTGACTTAGAGTCAGAAAGTCTATATAACTTTTCTTAATTCCTAATTGTCAAACTGTTTTGGGTCAGTATCAGTTTAGATCCTATCCTACTCTTTCAAGAAATGGTGAAGGGGCGTTGGGGTCTGAGTTCCCCCAATCACTCAATTCCAAAACCCTCTTTTTTTTTCACATGAAGATGAGGAGGAAGGGGAAAAGGCACAGGAACAAAATTAAACCAAGAGGACAAATGTTAACTGTATCTTGTTTATACCTTTTACTTATACATTTTCTCCTCCATTTGAATGTACTCTTCTCCCTAAATGGATTGATGCACAGATAAGTGACTAGAACCAGAAGATCACTGTGGACAATAATAGCAATATTGCAGTGGTGATTGGGTGTAAGAGACTTAGTTATTTGAATCAAGACAATGATCCAAGATAATTCCAAAGGACTCATGATGAAAAATGTTATCTACCTCCAGAACTAGAATTAATGAGCTCTGAGTACAAATTGGAGTAGAATTTTTTCACTTACCTTTTTTTTAAATTGCAAAATGGTTAATATGGAAATATATTTTACATGATTTCATGTGTATGATTGATATTATATTGCCTGCCTTTGCAGTGATTTGGGGAGAGGCTGGAGGGAGAGAGAATTTATGACTCAAGATTTAAGATATATTAAAAATAAATAATTTTTAAATTAAAAAAGTTAAGAATATATAATTATTGAGAAGAGTAATTGTGGTTTTTTTTTGTCTTTCATTGTATTCCTAGGGTTTTCCTACATTTAATAATAGCAGTCACTTTTCATTCAGGATGAGTGAGATGGAATGGTGATGAAGAACCACAAGAAAATAGAAAGGACCCAAAGGATCATAGATTAAAAAGAGAAGGGATCTCAGAGTCATCAAGCTCAAGCCCTTCATTTTACAGATGGGGAAACCTAAGCTCAGAGAGGTACTTGTCCAAGGTAGGATCAGAGGATTAGTACAAAAAGGAACAAACATTAGAGGTCTAATCTCAGTCTTTTTTTTTTTAACCCTTACATTCTGTTTTAGAATTAATATTGTGTATTAGTTCTAAAGCGGAAGAGCCGTAAGGACGAGGCAATGGAGGTTAAGTGACTTGTCCAGGGTCACACAGCTAGGAAGTGTCTGAGGTTAAATTTGAACCCAGAATCTCCAGTCACTAGGCTTGGCTCTCCCTCCACTGAGCCAACTAGCTGCCCCCTCACATTGTCTTTTTATTCCAGATCCTCTGATTTGAAATTCAATGCTCTGTATAATACAGCTTGTCACTTAAGTGGGTATTCAAAAGAAGATCCTTCCATTCCAGATCCTACACTCTTGTGGTCAGATGAAATGGGAAGAGAATGAAGCATACAAAGAAATATTGCTTAGGACTAACATCTGGTCACATATTCACCTGCCATATTGCCATATTTCTTCTTCTAGGAAGTTCAGGGTTTTTGAAGGTTACAAGAAACAATCTTTTGCAGAGATTTTTCTTTTGCATGGGATCAATAGTAGACTGATCAATAGCAGACAGATCAAAAGTAGATCAATAGTAGATAGATCCATAGGGGACGGAAGGGAAGGAGAGAGGAGAACATGTTCTCTTTGAGGTACCTGGGTGGGATTCAGAAGTCAGTAAGATCTAGGTTCAAATATCACCCCAGGCTATTAATAGCAATTCACTTAACTTTTCCCAGCCTCAGTTTCCTCAACTGTAAAACAAAAGGTTTGCATTCAACAGCCTCTAAGGTCCCTTCCAGTTTTAAATCTATGATCCGGTGATCTAAAGGGATGCTAGGGGCTGAGCTCAGCACTTTTACTCTGGGAGGAGAGCCAAACACTCTGGCTTGCTATAGTTAAATATTTATTCCCAGATGAAAGCAGAGGATGGCAAGCACGAAGCTTTGCCTCCAGTTATGATATGATGGGAGCAGGAAGCAGGAGACCTTTAAAGGCTGTTGCTTTACTTCAAGTGATTCCACAGGACTTTTTGTTTAAACCCTTACCTTTTGTCTTAGAATCTATACTGCAGAAGAGGGCTTGATTGAATATTTTGCTGACTTCTAGACTTAAGAAAATGATGGAGGGGGCAGTAGGTGGCTCAGTGGATTGAGAGTCAGACTGGGAGATGAGAGGGTTCAAACCTGATCTCAGACACTTCCTAGCTGTGTAATCCTGAGTAAATCACTTAACCTCCCATTGCCTAGCCCTTACTGTTTTCTGCCTTAGAAGACAGAAGGTAAAGGTTTGAAAAAATAATAAATGCACAAAATAAAATATATGGGATTGCAAAGGAAACCAAGTTAGTGAAAAGAAAGACATTTTTTCTCTTCCGAGATGATGGTTAAGAACCGGATATGAAGCTATGTCTGAAAGGAAGAGAGGAATTTCATGAGGCAGAAGCTAAGAGGAAGGCTATTCCAGGCATTAGAAAATGGCCTGGGCTAAGTCACAGAGCTGGGAGATGGTAAATCCTGTCTGTGGAAAAGAGAAGGTCAGTTTGGACAGGTCAGAGAGTGATGGAGGCATCATAATGTGGGGAAGATTTGGCAACTGATTGAAAATGCAGGTGAGAGACAAAAAGAGAAATCAAGCAGAAGTCCAAAATTAATGAACCTAGGCGACTAGAAGGAGTTTGAGAGAGAAAAAAATGAAGGCTTTGGTGGGAATGTTACTCCTTTGAACACTAGACACTTGGTTAAGAGCCTTGGTTAGGGAGACATGATAATTTATTTTTCACATACTTTATTAATTCCTATATGTTAGGGAGAAATTACTGTGTATTCCTATGTCAGAGATCTGGGTCAGAGATACCATCTACTAATCTGCTGCTTTTTGCATTTTCTTTGTCCTTTGGAATTCCAAAGAATGTCTTCCTTTTTAACAGAATTTGGTTAATAAATGAAGGAGACCAGAGTTCTTTTCCTGTGGACTTGTGACCTGTTCACCTGTGGGGATGGGGAAGGTGGATAGGTCGATGGACCACCTCTTAATTAGCTATCAACAATTAAAAATGTCTTGTGATGGTCCAGGTAGGGACTGAATAATGAACTCCGAAAAATCTTTTTTATTAGGCTGCCTGACCCAGCTCAGGTCATCCTTGGTTATAAGGGAACCTTGGAGACCTATTTCACTTCATTAGTTATGATGCTGATAGAGTAACCCTGATAGAATCAAAAAACTAACACTCTCACCCCCAAATCAGTCTCTCATAATTTCAATCATAATCGATGATAGATAATGCTAGCTCGCCTTGAAAGTAGGGATGGGTTTGAAATATGAGCTAAGATTTAAGTATTTGGTTTAAAGTATATTATAATAGGAAAAAACAGTGGATTAGAGTCAAAGTAGGGGCTTAAATTCTATATCTAGCATCACTTGTTTGGTTGTGGACAAGTCATTTCATATGGCATCTTCATTTCCTCATTTGTATAATGAGGTGGGTTGAAGGAGATACACCTTGCAGCTAGCCCCTTTACTCTGTTCATGTGGCTACTATTCTTGGGTCCTATCCTCTTTACTTCTGTAATGGACTCCCCTTTTGTAAGAAAAAAAAAACTCATTGATGTATTTTTTTATATGCCACTATAGTTTTCACAATATTACTCTCCTCTTTTTATCCCATGTAATAAATAGTCTTTTTAAAGCCAAAGAGAAAAAAATCAGCATAACCAATCAATATATTAAAAATTTCTGAAAAAATGTACAGTATACACAATGTGGACTTAATCAATTCTTCCAAAAGGTGGGATGGGAGCAGGACTGTATTGGAGTCAGCTTAAAACTGGCTTGAAAGAATCAACTGTTAAATTTTCAGTGTGATGGCAAATGTTGCAAATTAGGGCTAGAATTAATGAGTGTCTAGACTTAAGAAATTGATGGAGAAAATACTGTAAGCAGATTAAATTTAAAATATGTCCTGGATACATTTTTTCCCAGAGAGTTGTTTGTTAAATATTTACCAATACCCCGCCACATTCAGTTTTAATTTTTTTTGCATATTTGGTTGTTTTTTTCCATTTACATTGTTGCTTTAAATACATTCTTCTATGGTTATTGTGTATATTATTTTCTTGATTCTAATTACTTTGCTCTGAATCAGTTTATGTAGCTCTTTCCATTCTTCTCTGTATTTATCACATTCATCATTTCTTTAGCACAATAATATTCCATTACCTTCATTTACTACTAATTTATTTAACTATTTCTTATTTGATGGTGTGAATCTTGAAATTTCTCAGACTTGTGAATGTTAAAAAAATTCCCCATTTGGACAGTGAGAACTCTACTTAGATCAGAAATGTGAAGACCTCTACTCCACCCATACTTAAGCCTGCTTTAGGGGAGAAAACTCCTTGCTGAACAATGAAAAATACTTAAACCCATACTTAAGCCACAGTTTATGGCTGACCACGAAAGTGGTGAGAAAACCCTCAAAAAGTTTCTGTGAAATCTCTTTCCTTTCTCTCTTTATTACTTGCTCTATCAGTCAGTTTTGTTTTCTTTTTTAACTTGGCTTCAAAAATACAGCTGCAAGAACAGGTGAGTAAAAAACCTTTTTGATTCTCCTTAAATTAAGCTGTTTAGATTTTAGCAACAGGGCCCTAAGGTCCTGGCTAGCAACTGCCTAAATTAGGACTAGAAAAACCTGGGAAAGCTTTTGGCTTTGTCCTGCTTCCCACGTGTTTACTTTAGAAATATGGAGTTACAGACAGTTCAGAACTTAGTTAACAACTGGCGTTTCAGTAAATACTTTGTTCTTTTCTTAGTACAAGCATTGGTCTGCAACTTTCTTAACAGCTGGCTCATCAGCCCCATGACCAATCTTGTAAATACAGGATTCCTTGCCTCTCTGAAAGGGCTCATCCCATGGAACTTATGGCAAAATTTAATCGACATACTACTTTCCCTTGAGTTTTTGATTGCTGTAATTGTAATATTGTATTTCCTTGAAGAACTAATTTCTCAGTCAAACCAACAAATTGCTCCCTCTAATATCCAACAAATTGTAGAACTAAATACTGGGCAGGAGCTTATAGAGGAGTCTCTTGAAGACAGCCTCAAAGGAGGCTGTTTGAAGGAGAGTGCTCTAAGGAGTCTCTTGGGAGAGGCTCTTGAGGACAGTCAGAAGAATCTCTCTCTGGAGAAGGATGGCTGGCTGAACTGGTGTCTATATTCTTGCTTGGACAGATCTTGTGGTGAGTGATTAAGGACTGACTGATCTCTCTCTTAAGACTCAGGTCTAGGCCATGTTAGCTTAAGGCCCTTCATACTTATTCCTTTCTTACTCTTTCTCTCTTTCTTTAATTCCTCATTGTATTATTAATTAAATTCTCTATAAAACCCAGCTGACTTGGGTATATTTGAATAATTGGGAATATTTCCCTGGCGACCACCTTATATTTGATTTTAAAACAAGACACTGTAGTGAAAACACATTTTCTGCGGTCACAATTTACTCATCCACTCTTTTATCTACGATAATTTATATCTTCCACTATTTTGATCACTACAGTTTAAGGTCTTCAACCATTTTAACTATTACAGTTTATGGCTCCCACTCTTTTAAATGCCACAATGGACATCTGGTTTGTTTCTAATTCTTTATCACAAGAAATCCTGCTATAAATATTATGATACATATTGGACTTTTTTCTCATCAGTGGACATTTTGGAGTATAATGTGAGTAATGGAATATCTAGTTAAAAGTATAGCCATTGGGGGCAGCTGGGTAGCTCAGTGGATTGAGAGCCAGTCCTAGAGACGGGAGGTCCTAGGTTCAAATCTGGCCTGAGACACTTCCCAGCTGTGTGACCCTGGGCAAGTCACTTGACCCCCATTGCCTAGCCCTTACCACTCTTCTGCCTTGGAGCCAATACACAGTATTGACTCCAAGACGGAAGGTAAGGGTTTAAAAAAAAAAAAGTATAGCCATTATAGTCACTTAATTTTCATAATTCTAAATTACTTTTCAAAATGGATTTATATACTGATTAATAGCTTCACTAACAATGTACTAGTGTGCCCAACTTCCTATAACTCCTCCAACACTGACCAGCATTTGTTATTGTTGCCAAATTGCAGGTTGTGAGAAGAAACCTCAGGATTGTTTTGATTTGCATAGCTTTTGCCAAGGTATGTATATGTATTTATATATTTATATATGTTTATATACAATTAGGTTATTACATATATTTGTTCATAGTATGTTGATTTAAAAATATTTTAGATCCCAAACCTTTATAAAAAAAAATATGATGCAAAGGATTGTCTCTTTTCTTATCTAGGTACCTTCATTTTGGTTGTGCTGAAGCTTTTTGGTTTCATATTATCAAATTTATTTATTTTATCCTTTGTAATTGCTTCTATCTCTTGTTTCATTAAGAATTCATCTTGTATATGTAGAAGAATTTATTAATAAACAAGAGATAGAAAGATGTAAAGTAGATAATCTTGAATACATTAAATTATAAACAATAAGTTAAATTTAAATGTTTTGTACAAATAAAACTAATATAGCCAGGATTAGAAGGTAAGCAGAAAATTTGGGGAAAATTTTTATAGTTTCTCAGAGAGAGGTCTCCTCCCTAAATAGAGAGAATTTTGTCAAATTTATAAGAATATAAGCTGTTCCTCAACTGATAAATAATCAAAAGATGTGAATACAGTTTTGGGGTGAAGAAATTAAAGCTTTATATAACCATATGAAAAAATGTTCTAAATTATTGATTAGAAAAATGCACATCAAAACAGCTCTGAGATATCTCACGTCTATCAGATTGGCTAAAATGAGAAATGGCAAAATGATAAATGTTGGGGGATGTGGAAAAATCAGACACTAGTACACTGTTGGTGGAACTGTGAAGAGATCTAAATATTTTGGAGGGAATTATGCCCAAAGAATTACAAAACTGTGTCTACTTTTTGAACCAGCAATATTAAGATAACATTTATTTCCTAAGATGATCTGGGAAAAAAGAAAAGAACCTATGCGTTTTAAAATATTTAGAGCATATCTCTTTGTGGTGGCAAAAAATTGGAATCTAAGGGGATGCCCATCAGTTGGGGAATGCCTAACAAGTTGTGGTGTATGATTGTGATGGACGACTACTGTGCCAAAAGAAATGATGAGCAGGTTAATTTTGGAAAACCATTACAAAGACTTATCTGAAGAGTAAAATGAGCAGGATCATTGTATACAGCAACAGAAATATTGTTTGAAGAATATCTTGTATATGTTCACCCCCAGAGAAAGAACTGATAAATAGAAATGAGCAAGACATAATTTTATATATACATATATCTTTTTATCAAATTATGCCTTATCAAATATGGGGTGTGGAAGGGAGGGAGGGAGATACCTGGGAATTTTAATGTAACAAACAAACAAATAAAAAAGAATTAACCTTGAGTTATATGATTTTTAATATTTAGGTAACACCCACCCATATAGAACATATTGTAGAATATTGTGTAAAGTTTTGTTCTAAGTTAATTTCTGCTTCTACAGTTTTCGTAGCAATTTTTCTCCAATAGGGAGTTCTATCCTAAGTAATTTGTTTTCTGGTTGATTGAATACTAGGTTATTGAGTACCATGGATTTTGATTCTTACTAGTTCATTCTATTTCATCTATGTATCAATTTTTTTTTAGCCAATTCTAAATGGTTTTTATTGCCATATATATTGCAAATTATATATAATATAGTTTGAGGTCTGAAAGAATTATTCCTCCTTCATCTCTGTGCTTTTTCACAATTTCTGTTGATATTCTAAATATTTTACTATTCTAAATGAATTTTGTGATTACTGTTACAAGCTTTATAA
This sequence comes from Monodelphis domestica, assembly GCF_027887165.1. NCBI lineage: Eukaryota > Metazoa > Chordata > Mammalia > Didelphimorphia > Didelphidae > Monodelphis > Monodelphis domestica. Next base: position 483,434,277 of record NC_077228.1, read on the forward strand.
AATATGATTTTGATAATTTGATTGGCATTGCATTAAAATGTAAATTATAATTTATTTTTATTTTTATTTTTTATTTTTATATTATCATAATCAACAATTAGCATTGAATACTGACTTTATTTTTCTACAGTTTTTAATCATATTGGCTGAAGGTTTATAATTTTTATTAGTTTTTTTCAAAATACTGTTTTTTAGTTTTATTTTTCATTTACTTAATTTTTTTCTATTTCTAGCTACTTAAATTGTTCTCTATTTCTTTAAGGAGCAATTTGTAATTACATCTATGTAAGTCTTTTTGTGTGCCTTGGTAGGAAAGTTCTCAGAGATTTTCTGAATTTTGGTTACATGGAATGAAATTTCCCTTTACATTGCTGCTTCTTGGATTTTGTTATTATATAGAATTCTTGATTTCTGAAGATTTATTTTGTAGCCTGTAAGTCTGCTGAAGCTATTGTCTCAATGAGCGTCTTTTTTGATTTATCTTAGATTATCTAAGTGGGCCATCATTTCATCAGCAAATATATTTATTTCCTTTTAATGCCTTCATTTTCTTTCTCTTGTCTTATTACTGTTGCTAGAATTTCCAGAACTATATCAAGTAATATTGGAGAAAGTGGGGAACTTACTTCATACCTATGGGAAAAGTTCGAGATGCATATGAGGCTTGCTTTTGATTTTAGATAGATGCTGTATATATAGTGTTTTTTTTTGTTTGTTTGTTTGTTTGTTTTTTTAGGTCTCTATGATTTGGAATTATGCCCAAAAGGCTATAAAACAGTGTATACTCTGATCTAGTAATACCACTATTAGGTCTGTATCTCAAAGAAATAAATAAAAATGGGAAAGGATCTGCTTATACAAAAATATTTATAGCAGCTCTTTCTGTGATGGCAAAGAATTGGAAATTAATGGGGATGTCTCTCAATTGGAGAATGGTTGAACACATTGTGGTGTATGATGGAGATGGAATACTATTGTGTTGTAAGAAATGATGAACAGGTTGATTTCAGAAAGAGCTAGAAAGGCCTTTATGAACTGATGCAGAGTGAAATAAGCAGAACCAGGAGAACATTGTACACAGTATTATGGGACAATCAACAGTGAAAATTTTAGTTTTTTTATTCTCAGCAATACAATGATCCAGAACAATTCTGAGGTGCCACGGGCAAGGTCCACCCTCACTCATGACTCCAGGGGTTCCCAACAGATGGCGAATGATCAGTCAAAAAAATAACAAATGGAAGACAGCTTAATCATTACGGCCATGGGATTGCTTTGCATCTGATAGCTGCTCCACCATCCCCAGGCCTGGTGTTTATTTTTATACCCATTTTCTTGGCACACAGATATATTACCTAACACACATGTCCAAATGGAGATAATTGGAAAAGTGACACATTAACTTTTAACAAATCACTTGATTGACATTCTACATTCGTGTATTGTGATTATAGATTCTTGACAGCATAAAGGTTCCACACAAGATAAATAATTTCATCACAGGTGGTTTAATTTTCTCACCACCCTGTGAGGAGTTTTGAGCTTACAAACAATCAAGGAAAATTACTTATTGCTTTTAATAAAATGGAATAATTAATCAGAAGTTCTTAAAAGACAATTCAACAATTGTATCATTGAGGTTGAGGGGTACTGGGAACATGATTCAAATTTAATATTAGACTGGTCATTTCTCAGGGTTTATTAGGGAGTTTCTGAGTTACTGATTTGTGTAATCGAGTCACTGAAGCATATTGAACCTTGATGTACTTGTACATTTTGTATGGGCCTTTATGATTGATTTGTATGCTGGCTTCATGAGAATAGGTTTCTGTGAATGGGAAAGTTTTGGACTTGGCCTATAGTTGCAGTTTCACTGGGGATTATGTACCTAAGTAAAAGTTAACCCATGATAGTCTTTTTGCGATAGGGTTTGAGGGTCTGATCTTTTGGTGATGTTTTAGAGAATTAGGGTACAGGTATTTTGCTCTTGCATTATTCCTTCTGAGACTAGGGGGAATAATAATCATGTCAATTCCATAGGTAAGGGACATTGGTGAGAGAGGTCATGCAAAGGGGACTGAATGGGCAATCACATCTTGCCAAGGGCCACTCTGTGGCCTCCTTAGTTACCACACATGACTCTGTCAAGGCGTCATGGCCTGATGGCTCCCAGCATTGAGGGACTTATGAAAAAGAATGCTATCCACCTCCAGAGAAAGAACTGTAGGGGTAGGAGTGCAGATGAAAACATACTATTTTTTACTTATTTATTTGTGTATATGTTGAGGGACTTTGGTTTTATAAGATTATCCACTTATCACAATGAACAATATGGAAGTATGTTTTGTGATAATAGATTGAATTGGTTGCCAGCTCTGAGAGAGGGGAGAGATGGGAGACAATTTGGATGATATAATTTCAGAAAACTTATGTGGAAATTTATTACATTTAATTGGTAAAAAACATTAAATTAAATTAAATTAAATAAAAAAGTTTTAGTGGGGCTTAGCCTTCTAGTTCTCATTCAAATGTTTCCTTTAGATTTACATATGTCAAAGTACAGAACTCTATTAGGATATATAATAATATGAAACTAATTCTTGTGTGTATCATAAAATGCTATTGCTACTGAGATATTTAATTCTTCACAACCACCATACATTCTATATCCATATACAAATAAATGTTATCAGAAAATCTGAAAAAAATTAAATAAAATAAAGATCTCAATGCCCATACTTTGTAGAGTTTTTAGCATCAAAGATTTTTGTACTTTGTCAAAAATGGATGCTTTTTTCTGTATCCACTGGGTTGATCAAGTAGTTCTGGATCCTGTAATTTTTAATATGATTAATTAGGTTGAGTTTTCCTAATATGGAACTATCCTTGCATCTCTGGTATAAATTTCACTTGGTCATAATGAATGATTTCTTTGATAATCTGTTACTCTGACAGTATCTTGTTTAAAAAATTTCAACATTCCATAAACATTGGTCCATAGTTTTCTTTCTTTTTCTTTCCTTGGTTTAGATATTAGGACTACATTTATCTCATAAAAGAATTCTGGTTTCTTTTATAATTTTTGAGAAAATTTATGGAATACTAATTTTTCTTTTAAAGCTTGATAGAATTCTCCTGTGAATCCATCAGGACTAGGTTTTTTCTTTTAGCATCTCCTGTAGAGCTAGCCCTACTTACTTTTATGAGGTTCAATTATCTAAAGACATTTATCTGGTTTCCTAATCATTTTTTATATTTTTGAATATAAAATTCTTTTTTGTTCTCAATTTTGTTAGGTGTTACAAGGGAATCACTTTAAAAGACTGATATATATTAATTTAAGGTCGCCAAGGAATCAGCTATGTAATTCCTAAATGAAAAACTCAAGTCAGCCGTCAGCCTTTTTTGGAGTTTAATTACAATAGGAGCAAGAAAGGAATTAGAGATATATATAGAGAGAGAAAGGGGAGAGAAGGGAATAGGGCTTAAATACCCCTTCTGTTTAGGCTGGGCCAAAAGGCCCAAGCCCTTAGATAGCTGGGGCAAAGAAAGGAGATCAGTCCCTTTCACTCACGTGTCCAAAATGGAGAAACAGTCTCAGAGGCCCCCACCTTCAGCTTCCTTCCGAGCAAGCCTCCTCCGAGCCCAGGAACCACCGACCAAAAACTCAATCACCTCCCCTCGAGTCTCCAGACCCTCCTATCTTTAAGGAAAACCATCCAAGTTGCCTCCCCTCAGTCCTCACATCTACCAATCACTCTTCATCAATTTCCCTGTCAATGGAGGCTCTTGCTTAACCCAGGACCGCCCAGAGGTTCCTGGCTTTTGCACATGTCTGTTGAAGGTCATATTTTCAAATAATTAAATCTATACTCCTTTGCTACAGCCCTTTCTAAATCCTGTTAACTTGAGTATGGTAGAGATTGGAATAATTAAATTTTGATCTAGGCTGCAGCCCTTACTCAATCCTGTTAGGACTGAATAGGGTGGAGATTTATTCCAAGTATCTCCATTGTATCAATTCTAAAATCAATCAAGACTCAAAGAAATTCCTGTTCTATGCTTAAGCATAGGTCAAAGTCCTTTCCATTGTTCAGCAAAAGGTTTTCTGTCCTAAAGTAATCTTAAGAAGGGAAGAGAAGGAACCTCCCATGCCAATGGAGTTCCCATTCCAATAGACTATCAGTAAGAAATTTTCCAAGTATGAAATATCCCAATGGTGAAATTTCCAACATTTATAAGTCTAAGGAATTTTGAGGTTTACATAGGATGACTGATTATTCTTTTTTATTTCTTCAGGTTTTTTTGTTTGTGATTTTACCTTGTTCATTTGCAATTTTATTGACTCGATTTTCTGCCCTCTTTTTAATTAGGTTGTCTGAAGGTTTATAATTTTTATTAACCTTCAAAATACTGGCTTTTTGCTTTATCATTTCTATGACACCCCCCCCCCCCCATTTACTTAGATCTCTGGTTTTTGATACTTCATTTTTTTTGTGTGTTTATTTTAGATTACTTTTTGGCTTTCAATTTTTTAAAATTGCATTTCATTAATATTATATGTGAGGCTATGATTGTTTTTAAGAAGACTATTTTAGTTGTATCCTAGAAATTTTGGTATGTTGTTTCATCAATTATTATTATATTATTCTTGTGATTTGTTCTCTTACCCACTCAATCCTTAGGATTTCATTGCTTAGTCCCTATTTGGTTTGTCTTTTGTTTATGGTCCCTGAACCAGTGACTATTGCATTATGATTTGTAAAGATTGGTTTAACTTTCTGACTTTTTACATTTGTTTTCAGTATCTCTGTACTCTAGTGTACATGTATATTTTTTTGCAGTACTTTTTAGATGTCATACCTTTTGTTTTTCTAGCAATTTGTTCAGTTTCATATTTTTGCTTTTGTTATCTTCCTTAGACTTATCCAAAACTGAGGGAGGGATATTGAAATCTCCTATTACTATGGTGCTACTGTTTATATCTTCTGGTAGCACAGATGTTTCCATTATGAATTTGGATGCTAAGACATTTGGAACATGTAAATTTCTTTCTTTCTTTAAAAAAAATCTTTACCTTTCATCTTGAAATCTAGAGATATGGTTCTCAATCCACTGAACCACCTAGATATCCCCATAAGTTTATTTCTAATATTGATTTGTTGTTTGTGGTTTCTTTATTAAGCATAATGCAAATTCCTTGTTCATCATCCCTTTTTTTTGTTGTTTCTTTTTGTTTTGTCACATAACATGATTGCAACTCCTGACTTTTTTTTTTAATCCTTCCCTCCATCTTAGAATCAATTCTGTGTATTGGTTCCAAGGCAGAAGAGCAGTAAGGACTAGTCAATGGGGGTTAAGTGACTTGTCTAGGGTTATACAGCGAGGGTCTGAGTCCAGATTGGAATCTAGGACCTGGCTCCCAATCCACTGAGCCACCCAGCTGCCTCCCTCAATCTTTTTTGAAACCTCATTTGGCTCACAATTTCCTCCCTGGGTCCATGCTTTGTTACTTCCTCAGGTGCCAATTGCTTCCAGGAATTCAATTCTTTCCCTCCTGGGGTAGGACAGCCCCCCCCCTTTCATTTATTTATTAATTTATTATGTCCACATAATTTATTAGTCATAGCTAAGTGAAAGAAAATCTTATTAAATATCAGTAGGATAGTCTTTTAAAACACCCAGCCCCCTAAATGACACCCAACATAATAAATAACCCTATCTCCTTCACAGAACATCTTTCTTCACCCAGAACATTCATCAGGGGGATGCCCCTCCCATCACCAAAGCCATGCTTCCGTCATTCCTTTCTCTCCCATTTTTTAATTCTTTACTCTGTCTCCTAACCTACTCCTGGTTAGACTCTTCTCTTTCTGAGACCACAAGAACCTCCTTTTCATTGTAGAATTTGTTTTTTAATTGAATTGCTAAATGTAACCACTATGAATCTTGGAATTTACGACCTTGGGTTTTGCTGCTTTCTTTCCTAGAGGCAATCTATTAATTCTTTCCCTTGATATTTCATTTTCTGTATTTAGAAGTTCTACAGAGTTCTCAGGTATTATTTCTTGCATTATGGTTTTCAGGTTTTTAATTTGGCATGTTCTTTGGGGAGATTTATGATCCATAGGTTGTCTCTATATATCCTATTTTGAAGATTAATGTCTTGCTTGCATACTGCTCATATTTTCTTTTAGTGTTATTAGATTTTTGCTTCTTTTCCTCTAAATTGTGCTTCATTTCTGTTTATATACACTCTCAATTTATAGTTCTTTTGTTTCTTTGATCAAAACTGCCATCACAGATTATAGTTATTGGTTTTTTTTAAAAACTACCCTTTCATTCAGGTTGTAATAATTAAAACTATGAGGCTGATAGTAGCTTAATAACTTTATTAAATCAAAGTAATAGGAGTAGAAAAAAGAGAGGGAAAGGAAGGAAAGAGGTAGACAGATACTTAGCTTTCTAATCTATTGGCCGCCATGCTGGGTGTGAAGATTGGATTTAGCTATCTCCTGATTTGTAACAATGAAGATGCTTATCCTAACAACATCAGGGATGTTTTGGGAACTTTGCATTACTCCACCCTACTTTGTATACAAAATTGGGAATGTCTGTAACCATGCTTGAAGATTGAGCATTTAGGAGAATGGCTTTTGATAGAGAAATTGACAAATCAGAAACAGCTGACAGACCCCCTGGGCTGTCCTAAGTCAAGCTTAGGCTATGATTGGTGCAGAGGAGATGCAGAAAAGGAAGGTAGAATCCTCTAGGTTTTTTTTTTCATGGGGCTTCCTCTCCTTTGTCTCTTTCCCTGGAGAGGCAACTCTGCCTGGCAATATGCTAAGCATTCTGATATCTTGGCGTGGTGCCAGCTATTTGTTTGGGTTTTGGCGGGGAGTTTGCCCTTGAGCTAATTCAGGTTCAGGCATCTTGGCTGTGCCCTCTTGGAGTTCAGCCTGATTCCTTCCTCCTTTACTCTCCAAAACCCTATCTTCCTCAAGCCTCTAATCTGCCCCCTGGCACTAGCCAGGCAGGAGAAATCCTGCACCCTTTCCTTCTCCTTTCTTCTTAATTTCTTTCCATTATATTAATTAAATCACCATAAATTTCCAGCTGAATTGGGTATTTTTTTAATTTGGGATTTCCATGGCAACCAATAATTAGTTTAGTTTAGGTCACAATAATAGTTTAGGTCACAAAGCTAACTCCAACTATGGTTCCTTCTGCTTTACATGTTCCAGCCAGAAGACTCCAAAGACCTCCTGGTCTCCACTTCCACCTACTAGCTCTCACGCGTCACATCTCAGAAACCAACCATAGTTTCTTAATTTACTTGGGCTGCCCAAGGGGCAGTGCCTGTGGAATCAGTTTCCTGTCTCGTTGGTTCTTTAACTTCCATTCTCTGAGGGTTTGTCTATACCTGAATTTAGAGAGATGACATTAAAAAAGGCAATATAATGGAGAGAGAAATTTGCTACCCACAATCCCCCCTGTGATTCTAGTGGGAGATAGGCATGTTAAAATTTTCCCACTTGCGGTCTTGGGAGATTAACATGCCTAGTCTCCCCAATGAATCATTTCACATAATCAGTTTATACCTCTAAAGATTCTCTTACTAGAGGTGTGTAAAACATTGTACCTTACAAAGAGGGAATTACAACAATTTGGTGATAAGAGGGAAAGAGAAGAGAAAGAAAAACATAAAATGATTGATTTGATGCATTGACAAAAAGCCAATTAGGGGGCCCTATAATCTCACCTGAGTCCACAATTTAGTATTTAAAGGGCTCTCTGCCTCCCAAGCTCTCTCTTCTTCCACTTCTAAGCACACGCATCTCTCTCCTCAGCATGCAAGATGTTTACTCTGGATCTTTTGATGGAGTGTGTGGTTTCCACAGGCATCCTTATGGCATTTTTCCCACTTGAACTATCTTTTCTTTTTAAACCCTTACCTTAAAATCTTAGAATCAGTACTAATAACTGGTTCCAAGGCAGAAGAGCAGTAAGATCTAGGCAATGAGGGTAAGTGACTTGCCCAGTCACATAGCTAGGAAGTATTCAAGGCCAGATTTGAACCCAGGACTTCCTGATTCCAGGTCTGGCTCTCTACTCACTATGCTACCTAGTTGCCCTTATGGCACCTTTTCCAAAAGATCTGCTTTCTTGATTCAAGGTGTTAGCAATTTTCTTTTCCTAAAATATCACCAAAAGATTTTAAACCTTGAATTTTAATAATTTTACAATCCTTCCCCCTCCCCTCCCCGAGGATGGTGTTGATCAACACTAGAATCACCCTAAGATACATGGCTGAGTTATGAGGTATAGGAATCAATTGTCAAAAGAACCCCCTCCCCCCAAAAAAAACCAAATAGAAGAGAAAAAATTAAATTCTGGATAAAAAATAAAATATACCTCAAAATCTTATGTGTATAAAATTACAAGTAAAAAAAAAAAAGAAGAAACCCATAACAGTTCCTTGAATCACCAGCAAGGTCTAATTAAAGCAATTTATGTCCTACAAGCCTGCAGGACAATTGGAGCAATATTGCACTGAACCAATTGGCAGTCAGGACTATAGAAAACTGCCATACTATAAAAGAGAAAGGACTAGATTTTGAGGTAAAAGGGAAATGTGTTTCCCTGGTCTGATTTTACCTTCAATCTCAGGCATAGGGGAGCCAAAACAAAAGCCAAACTAAGATACTTGTAGGAATCTGGTACAGGGAAGTCCAGTGTCTGGATTTGTCAAACAGCTGCTTCCTGGTACCTCAAAACAAGTCCTCTGTCTTGGTGCAGATCCTCATCAATACCACAGGGATTGGTCTCCTTGACCTTTGTGCAGTGGCTCTTTCATGAGCCCTTCTTCTGAAATCAGACACAAGGACATAAATTCAGATTCTTATTTCTCATTTGAAATCACTCAGGAATAGCATGTTGTGGTTCCAGGTTCTCTTTACATTATACTGGGTCCTCTGTCTCATCAAATGAGCATTTTTATTTTGCAGTATTTATTTATAGCCACCTGAATTCTAGTTCTGGAGGCCTTATTTCTTTTCCCTATTAATTTATCTCCTTACATTCAAGTCTTTGAATTTTCTTCTTCCTGATTTTCAGTAATTTTACACTTTTATTTTTCCCTTATTGTTCATTTTGTGATTCCCTCCCCCCTGATGATGGTTTCCTTGGGAGGCTAAAGTGTTCAGCCTCCTCTCAGGCTGGGCAATTCAGAGTTCACATATTGCCTTACTGAGTAGTGTTGGAGGTTGGGGAGAGGTGCCAAGTGAGCTTAGGTATTAACATTTTTTTTTTAACCTTTTGGATTCTGGCTGTACTAGAACATAGAGACAGATGAAGTAAAACACAATTTGTTTTGGAAAGCTCATAAGGATCAGAGAAATCTACCTTATTGGTCATGTGACCTGGAAGTCTACCTTCATCTATTTTGGCTTCTGCTGTGCGCTTCTTTTTTGTAATGCATTTAGAAGGGAAGAGAATAAACATTTATAGAGCCTAATATGTGCCAGGCACTATACTAAGCTCTTTGCAAGTATTAACTCATTTGATCCCAACAACTGCTGAATATAGCAGCTGAACATCAACTGCTCTTGCTGCTGGCCATTTCCCAACTTTGTCCCCAGACCTATGAACTGTTTGACTGGCAGGTACCACCCCCACCCATCTCTTTCAAGGTGATGAGGTAAGTGCTGTTATCTCCATTTTAAAGTTATGGAAACTGAGGCAGAGGCTAAGTGAAAATGCTAACTGCCGCTATTTTATTGCCATTGCCTTTAATTTATTTATTTATTCTATTTCCATTTTTGTTGTTGGGAGTGTTTGGGAAGCAAATAATTTCTTCAGGTGTGGTTTTCTTTCTAGGATTGTTTTGAACAGCTTAAAAAACATTTTATTGACTGTCCATTATTTTCACTTATGGTTAGGCTCAAATTTGGAGGGCAAACCATCTTGGGTTGCAACTTTTAAGAATCTTTTCCATTTTATTTTCCATTTTAATTTCTCTTCCTCCCATTACACATTGAATCTCATCCCATACACATGCTACCACTCATTGAGAAAGCAAAAAAAACCAACCCCAAAATCTATTCCAAATGTAGTCACACAAAATAAATGACAGGATTAGTCATGAAACCACTCCTTGACCAAAAAAAAAAGGGGCCTTCTTCAGTCTGCACTGAGTCCATCAGTTCTTTCCAAAAGTGGACATGGCATGCTCCATTGGGAGTTCTTTGAACTCAACAGTTGGTTATGTTGATTAGTGTTCCAAAGTCTTTGAAAGTCGATTATCTTTCATAAATTGTTCTCCTGGTTTTGCTCACTTGTATCACTTCATTGAGTGGTCCCAAGTTTTTTTGAAACCATCCCTTCAATATTTTTTTTACACAATTCAATCACATTTATTAGCATTTATCACATATAAATAAATCACATGTGATTCATCACAATTATATTATTTATTGTTATTCCCTGAGTAATGGACACACCACTTAGTTTCCAATTCTTCGCCACCATAGTCTAGTTCTCCACCTTGGTTATGGCTGTAATAGGTTCCTACTTGATCTCTGCTTTCAACCTGTCCCTGCCTCTATTTTTCCCCTGTATATGACAAAATAATATTCTTAAAGCACAGATTTAACTATGTCACTTGTCCAAAACTCCTCAGGCACTCCCTACTGTCTCTAGGATAAAATGCAAACTATTCTACACATTGGAAGTTCCCCCAATCCGGTTTCCCATGAAAGAATGTTACCCAAGTTCCTAAGTAGATTCTGATATTTTGTTTATTTTCTTTTGCCTTCTTTGAGTAACTATGTTGATTATTCTGAATTTTGTCCTCTAACAAGTAGATTTTATGACAATTCCTTCTTTTGTTTTAGAAGTAAATATTTTCTGTTGACAGTGTCATAAAAAAAGCCTTTCCATATTTCATATTACTTTTCTTTGTGTGCTCTTTTCTGGCCAAACTAATCCTCTGGGCCAGTTAGGGATGGACTTCTTCCTTCCCTCCGCCTCTCGGAATCCTTTCCTGCTTCTTAAGGGTCAGCTCAGCATCACATCCTGGTCCTTTCTTGACCTCCCTGTCCATCTCCCAAAGTTGTATTTCCTTCCCCTGGGAATGAAGGTGGACTCACTTTCCTTGGTGCATGTAGCATTTTCTTCCCCTCTCTGCTACAGTATGAGAACTTTTCTTTTGGTCTTTATATTCCTAGGGCTGACTACAGTATCTTCAACACAGGAGGCACTTTTACAACCCGGCAAGAGCCTGCCTTTCCTGGATTACTTACTAGTCTGGCCCATTTGCCATTCCATACATGACACGGCACGCCTGTGTACAACCGTGGACTTTCCCCTTACCTCCACCTCTGGCTTCCTTCCAGGCTTGCCGCCTCAGGTCTATTCCAGTCCTCCTAATTGCTGTTGTCTCATCACCTCCCACTGCAGAGGAGTTCCTCCAGGCTAGGGAATGCTTTCTTGTGTTTAATACTCTGTTAAATGAGTGCTTCTCATGCGACATTCCACAAACATTCATGAAGGCCTATATTGAGATGCCTGGGTTAGGCACGCAAAGTAAGGTGGGGAGGCAGGTCTATTTTAGGATTAATCCCTTTTTTTTAAAGACCTATAAAATAACCTGAACAGCTTCCTAGGTGGGGCGCTCATTCCTCCTACTCTTCTCCTCCTGCCCACAGGGAGCCGCGCCAACACCTCTCTGGACGGTGACCTAACAAGACAGCACAGCACTATGGAAAGGGCACTTTGGTTGGGAGTCAGAAGACCTGGGTTCAAAATGCAGGTTTTACTACTCACCTGGACCTTTATCAGCCTCAAAGTCTAACTAGTATAAAGGGGGAGGTGTGTCTTTCCAGCCTCTAATCTGTGATCCTATTAAATACTTGCTATCCATGACAAAAGGTCAATGAAGACCCTTGTGATCACACAGGTGGCCTTTCATTGGGGATGTGAAGAGTATTTTTAATACCAAACCCTTGAGTGTGACAGGTTATCTTTTTTAAAATCATTTTTATGAATGTAATTTCATAATAAATGTCATTATCTTTTGTTTTTAATAAAAAAAAATAAAAAAAATACCGGTCTGGCCACCTCCCTCCCCCTTTACTTAACATATGTTGCCTCCAAGGTGATGGGTAATCTTGGCTGGTAACGACTTGCCATTTAATAAACTCGACTACTATCAAAGGAGGACCTTTGTAGACGTGCTTTTCACACAAGTTTACTTTAGCAGCAAAGGTGTCTAATTAAGGCAGCACCTTTCTTCTCCCTCTTCAAATTACCTTTAAGAAGAAAAAAATAGATACAACACATGTACTAATTATTGCTAAGTTTATTGTATTGTGCGAACTGTTTACTAAGGGAGAAAAACACCTAAATTCTTGAAACTAAAACATATCTAGTTTACAAGTTCAAAATTCAATACAATAAAACACTGCTTCATACAAAACATTAAATGGCTTCAAAAAGCAAATCCCTCAACCCATAGTCCTTTTCCTTTTGTAAAATTTAGGAAGACAATGATAAAAATACACACATATAAATTACAGTACACACAAAACTAGTCATCCAGTCAGCCATCAAGACCAGAGAATTATTCACATTATACCATTTAATACTGTCTCTGGGTCAAGCTCAAAAATTTCGGAAATGGTCACTTGATAGAATATCTCTCAGGGGTTTTCATAATCTCTTTATCTCATCTCTTCCTAAAGAATTTTTTTTTTTGTACAAGCTAATAATTCATACTGGCCATTCAAATGCAGAATTTATAGAAAATTCCAAATTTTCAGTAGAATTGAAGTATGATTTGTCAACAGTTTGTAACTTAAAGTGTTTTTCTGGTTGTTTTACAGAAAATATTCCATTTTGTTTCTATTGATTTCAACAGTCATTTATTAAAAGAAAATGATGAAATTTCCAAAATTTTTAAGTTTCACCTTAGGTGACTGAATGATTCTATTCTTGACTAATTCCAACATTGCTTTTGTTCTTTTTCAAGTTTACAAATCGACACTTGACAGGCATGATGGGCAACTGGATCCCCACCCTAGGCATGGAGATGAAAGCACTGCCAAAAAGAGGCTCCTGGAATTTCTCCTTAAGGTTGGTGAGGCAACTAAATAAATAAATCTGCCTTTTTCTAAGCTTTGTGAAGAAATATGGGGGATGGAAGAAAAACGGGAGAAGTGGACAGCCTGATAAGAACCTGCGCAGACATCTCTTCTCCTAAAGCAATAGGTAGTGTTGTGTGAAATGCAATGTCTTAAGAATTTCTATGTTCAAAAGCCTCCATAGAGGAACAGAAAGCATCAGCAGCCTTTGTATGACTTACAACAAAGAGGTAACTGGTTAGGGTCACTGAGAGCTAAACTGACTTCCTGCCTGATGTTGGGCAAGTCACTTAACATTTTTTGAGCCTCAGTTTCTGAGTCTTTAAAATGGGAATATCTGACAGGATGATCTCCAAGGCCCCTTTTGGTTTAAGTTGTGACAAAAACTACACAGCAGTGCCTTCATTTTTGTTATCCGTTATACAACTCATCTCTGCTTTGAAAAAAATATTAAGTGCCTCTTTTCCATAGTCCCCTGCCAATTTCTTGTGATTCTAAAAAAAATTTATAATATATGCTTTTTAGACATTTAAATTTCGTTTCTGAACATATATTCTGAGAAGGGGGAGATGGAATGGAGGCTAATCATACAAGCATATTCTACTTGAAAAGTGAGTTCTGCATCTTGCCCTGAAAGCTAACTGATCTGAATGCTGTTGGAAGAGAGAAAATGAGAAAAGAAAGGAAGGAAGAATACTTCATGTCTGCCTACCTTAACATAAGGAGTGCAGAGAATAAAAAAATGAAGGAGACCATATAAACAAACTCCCAAGGCACATAAAAGCTGGCATGAGTTACTTTAATATTGACAAGTGACACACTGGAACTTGGCTATAAAAAATTAAAGACCCAGGTTCCTACAAACAAATCAAGAGTTTGGTGAATGAATTATTTTTTAAAAAGTATTTATTTGGAAAAATTAGCCTTTTACAAGGTTTTGGATCAACACTTTCACTATGTCACTTACTCTAAGACAATTCTATTCACTGAATGCCTTTTTATCAGTCTCTTCCTTCCTCCAAGTATACAAGACAAATAAGGAAATATTTACCCACTTTCCCTGCCTTTCCTTCCCCCCCTACCTTTTATCTACACAGACCCCTAATTCTCTAACTTTCAGGTAAGTAAATAAGAAGGCTCTCAAACTCTTTGAATTCCAGTTGGAAAGAGAATGAACCCATTTTTTCCTAACTAATTATCTTAATTTGCTTTAAAGTCTAATGAGAAAGCCAGTGAAAGTCTTCACTGGAATTAAGTACATTAGCAAACTCCCTCCCACTTCTCTTCAATAGCTTGCATGGCCAGTTTCCTCTGGCCCCATTTAGTATGCAAACATGGAAAAACTTTTAGGCAAAATAATGCCTTACACACTGCTTAAAGCTAGCAGAGCAAAAGGGGACCAGTGTGAATGGAGGAAAAGTAAAATTGTGAGAAAAAATGCTTCCAATCAGCTCACTAAGTTTAACTAGGATTTTTGGGGAAAACAAACAAAAAAAACAAACAGTGAGCTAAATTCAGTAATTCCTTCAAATGCCACTCTCTACATTTAATGGAAGTTGGGGTGTTTACCAAGCAGCCCAAAGACAAACTTGTTCAAGAACAAAATAAAACACTCTACTTTCTAACATTAAAAAAGGGAGATAATACAAATGATTGCAAAAGTAAGGGCAAAGTGGGGTAGAATTGAAAATACCCACTTTATACTCCTAAAAAACAGTGAATTTTGAGAATAGCGTTTCAAAAAAAGCTCCTATGAGTGCACATTTAACTTCTAATTACCAACCCTAGGGAAAATAACCAAAAAACAATGAGGAGTGTTGAGAAATACTAGTCAGGATAAAGGAAAAAAACATACTTTTTAAGAACTCTATCCCAAATGATCTGGGGGTGGTTAGAAAATGTGGATGGGAGGCAAAAAAAATTATACAAGTTAAAATGTCTAACAGTAAAGGATAATTTCAAAGGGCTGCCCCAGCTCTTCTTCCAACACACTTCCCAGGGATAATGGGTCTGACAGAAGGTGACAAAAGTTCCTGGAAGCAGGGTTAGTTTCTAGGATCAACACTCATACTGCTGCCTTAATCATCACATGGAGTTTTTGTGGATTTTTCTTCCAGGTACATTTGCTGCCTGATTTTTAAAAAATGATTTGAAAAGACAAAATAAAACTAAACTATTTAAAAAGTTAAGGCTTTATAATGAGGTCTACAGACAAACATTTAAGGCACATAAGTATCTTCAAGTCACTATTAAAATCCAATATATAAAAACTAGTTCCTTCCCTCATCCTTAACTCTCCCTCCAAAATATGGCAGATTTCATTTGTAATGATATTAAATATAAAAGGAAAACACTCAAAACTGAAGAATTTCATGAACACCTGGTACAATTTCCCACAGAAATCCCCTTTTCTGAATTGAGCACCACTGGTATCAGTCAGCCATAAGACCATTTTAGGCTATTTTGGGACATGAGCTCTTTCCTCCCTCTCCACCCCAGCAGTGTCAGTCTTAAAGACGGTTTTCCTCCTCTTTGGGACGTTCTTCTGGGGGTGTCTGTTGGAGAGCTTCCACAGCTTTATTGGCCTCTTTCTGCTTCTCAATGCTGTCCATGTTGGTTTCTTGCTCCTTTCCTTCCTTTCTCAGTTCCTCCTCTGCTTTCTGTTCTTTTGCCAAAAGGCGATAATTGATGCCCATGCCAATGAAAAGGTAGATGCCTGACACAATCAGGATAACCCCACAGGCCCAGTACGTGTATTTGTAATTCCCATAGATATCATTGAGACGACCTAAATAAGAAAAAAAAGGAGAGATGTTCCACGATTAAAAGAGCTCAGGGTGTTGCTCATTAAGAAGATGACATTAGCAGCCCCCCAAAATTCCACCACAGAATTTTGGTCTTTACATATGTTGCAAAATTACAATCTCCAGACTAGAAGCAGGGAGATTTAGCTCAGGGCCATGGACCACTGAGAATCCCATGAGCCTCTGCTAGGGCAGGTTTCCTATTCCTAGTAATTTTAGAAAGACAAGGAAGAGTGACTAAAGAGGTCAATATTCTCATTTTAAAGGAATAAGAACATTAAGACTCAAGGCAACCCAAAACATTCTTCTGATTAGTAAAACAAAACAAAAGCCAGGATGAGAACCCTTTCTCTTACACCTCCAGTTCATTTTGAACACTCAATTTTGTCTATTAAAGATAGCTTATTGGACTAGGATTATGTACTCCTCTACTCCTTTCCACCAGAGTTTTATTCTGCACAACTAATCAACAGAATGGCAGGGATGAAGCATTCCCCCAAAGGCCCAAATTCTTTTTCTGTCATGTATTTTCACAGTCTCAGCATTTAAGAGGTGGGAAGGAGCTCAGGGGCCATCTATCCAACCCATGTCCAAAAAGAACCTTTCAGTCTCTATCTGAAGAAACTTACTTCAGAGAGAACTCCCCATCCTCAAGGGCAGCCCGTCTTCCTTTCAGAGCACTTTGTTAGCAAGTTTTTCCTGGCATGGAATCTAAATATTTCCCTGGACTTTCCACACATTATACCTAGTTGTTCCCAGTGAGGACAAATAGAGTAAGTCTAATCCTCCAAACTCCACATTACTAAGTATTTCATACATAATTTGAAAATACTTATTTACTAGTGTTCTCCCTCTTGGTAGAATTTGTTTCATCAGGGATATAGTAGTTGTGGAGTTATTCTTCCACATGACAGACTTTCAATACTTGCAAATAGCTCTCATCTCTCTCTTCTTCAGTCTTCTGCTTCTCACCTGACTGTCCATCTACCCATTTGCCCACTTTGGAGTGCTCGCCTGATTACTGGTGTCCTTCTTATTGCAAGAGTTAAATTAAATTAATAGCCAATACTTCAAGTATTATATTTTTAAAGTTTGTTATCTGACAAAACAGAACCACGTGACTAAGTTTTTTACCTGTTCAAAATGCCGGCTCCACCAAAGCCACGACAGGAAGGGAAAAAAGCACTAGACAGAACTCCACCCAATTTCTCTCCTGTCTAGTCAGTACTAAGGACAGGAAGTCAAGAGGCTCCTGGGAATCGTAGTTTTTAGGGTAACAGATTCCAATTTCACATTATCCTGGGACGTTCTGGACCAAACACAGCACTCCAAATGCTGCATGACCAGATGACTGAGGGCTCCTTGCCTCTTCATTCAAGGAAGCTTTAAGACTGCTTTAGTTTTTCTGGATGCCTTGACATACTATTAATTCATAATGAGCTTGTGGGCCACTAGCATGTTTGGATTTTTTTCAGACAAATAAATGCTGTCTGACTAGGCCTCTTTTTATTTTTTTTGTACCCAGGTGTTTTATCCCTTTACATTTAGCCATGTTGAATTTCACCTCATTTGATTCAACATCATGTTCTAGCCTATGAAAAGCTTTTTGGATCTTGATTCTGTTGTCAAGCAAAATAATCGAACTTCTTTATGAAATTATGCCAAAGGATTTCTTTGGAGCAGATAATTTCACTTCCTGGCATAGGGAACCTTCTGCTCACCTTTAAAGTAAAGTCAGAACAGTTCTCTGTCTATTCCTAGTTTAGGATTAATGCTTTGTGGAAGTCATTCCCCAAATCTTTATATATATACATATATATATATATACACACACGTATCATATATAAAAGACATACTGTACCTAAAAGTGGTGGCCCCAGGAGAACAGGACAGCACTCCATGATTGTCAGCAAACCCACAGCACTGGAGAACCTCTGAGGCCCAACAAGGTCCATTAGTGTTTCAAACAATACTGAGCTGAGCCAGCCAAATGCAAATCCAAAGAATGCCGCATAGACACAAAATCCAGCATAACTGGTAGATAAGGGCGCCAGCAGGTGGCACACACCGTTACCGATTATTGAGGCAGCAAAATAATACTGCACTCGAGGTCTCACCCACTTTGTGTTGGCTACAAGTCCCATAGAGGGTCTGGCTACCATGTCGACAAAAGCTAAAATGGAGAGTAGAAAGGCAGAAGACTCTTTAGATATATTCTGGCTCTTGGCATAATTACTTAGAAAAACTAAGGGAGTAAATAATCCAAAAAACATGAGCACATTGCCAGAGAGGTACAGCAAAAAGCCTCTATGCTTGAAGAGGGAAAAATCCAGAAACTTATTAATTATTTGGAAGAATGACTGCTTCGGTTTCTCTTGCTTACTGTTTCCAGCAATAAGATCTATATTTGCATCACCAGCCCCTTTTTTTGAGTCCAACTTCCCTATTTCTTGTAGGGATTCTTTGGATATTTCTTTTTTCACTGCATCTGGTTTGGGTCCTATTGGTCGCATAAGTGCTCCAGCTACACAGCAGTTTAGTAGCAAACCCCCAAGAATTAAGAAGCTGCCCCTCCAGCCGAAGATGCCAAAGAAAACCTGATTCATGGGTGCCAGGGTAGAGAGAAATACAGGACTCCCTGCCATGGCCAACCCATTTGCCAATGGACGCTTTTTGAAGAAATATTTGCCAATCATGGTTAAAGCTGGATTTAAGTTGAAGGAGAGTCCAAGACCTGAGGAGAAAAAAAACAATTAACTTCAAAATACATCTAAGAGGCATTTAACATAATTGGATTAAATATAATCATTGGGAATTGATCCCTCCAATTGATTGTATACCCTTTTCTCATCTCCAGCTGCATCATCTACAGGGAATTAGTATCTGATCATCCTATAAAGAAGTATGACTTTATTAGCCAATCACAAGCATTTATTTATTTATTTAGGCAATGAGAGTCTAGTGACTTGCCCAGGGTCACAAACTGTATTAGTAGGGAAATTGAGAAGGAACCAAAGTTGCCAGATACTTGGGGAATAAATATAAAGTAACACCACTTCCTTCCTCCCCTTCCCCTAAGTTGAGCTGTTAACAAATGGAGTCAGTTCTGACTGGACTAAAAGGGTAAGTAAACTTTCTCCTCCTAACACATTGAATCTGATTGAAGTCTCTATTAAAATAAAGATGTCTATTTATTTAGGTATAAAGGGTTGAAAAGTAATGAGGACAGAGGGAAAAGGAAATCCTTAGCTCTTCCCTATACAGATCTTCTGTAAGCTTAGGAAAAAGGATTAAGAGATGTGTATCTTCACAGCAAAGAGTTTAGTTCCCTCTCCTCTCAGCTCATGGAGCAAAGACTTGTCCACATCCAACATGTTGGAAGACTCCTTTGCTTTGTCTCTTTCTATCTTTTCACTGAGAGGGTAACACAAACACCCATTTGTCACCCCTGTTCTTTTAAGGAATTCTTCATTGGTTACATGCTGTAGGCTGCTCACAATCTACCAATGTCCCCAGATATACCCTTTTGGTGGTTAATATTCAGCTTTAATTTTTTAGAGGCAGTGGTGTTCCATGTTAGACCATATAGAAACACCACTAAAATGTGGTCCATAATCCATAGGAAGTCCATCTTTGGTCTGAACCCTCTCACAGCAGCAAGCATTTATATCACTCTGTTTTATGCTTTACTCTGCTATTTCTTCTCAGAGGGTCACTTAACAGGGTTATTTCTGTTGTCATATCTTTCAAAGAACCCTGACTGATTCTGATGAGGGGATGAGAGATCTTAATCAAATACTTTTTTATTATCAACAAACCACATGCACTGTAAGATCTTAGATTCTCTGCAAAACAGCAAAGATAGGGTTCACTGTTGAATATGATCACCAAAGCTTGTTTATTTCTAACCACTGACCTCACTGAAGAGGTCCTCAATTTATATATAAATAACTCCCAAATATTTTGTACACATACAAGAATAGACTGTATAAACATATGTAAATATGGATGAGTTACTGAAGCCCCCCCCAGTATCTCAGATTCCTACCTCAAATGGTTGAGTACAAATGACATAATGAATGTAGAGAATTTGAAAACTTTAAAACATTACATAAATGTCAGTTATTATTATTATTATATATTTATTTTCCCCCCCCTTAAACCCTATCTTCCATCTTGGAATCAGTACTGTGTATTAGTTCCAAGGTAGAAGAGAGGTAAGGGCTAGGCAATAGGGGTTAAGTATCTTGCCCAGGGTCACACAGCTGGGAAGTGGCTGAGGCCAGATTTGAAGCTAGGACATTCCATCTCTAGGCCTGGCTCTCAATCCACTGAACCATCCAGCTGCCTCCATTATATATTTCTTCATCCATGTCGACAGCAAAAACATTTATCAGCATCATTTAATAGGGCCAAAGACAGGTACCCAGGCATTTGAGAACTCTCTTCTAGTTGATATGAATTATGACTGCTCTTTTGGGCCATTCAACTATTTGTGAGTCCTTAATTATACTACCATCTAGCTTACATTGCTCCATCCTGTCCAAAAGAGAATTACAAGGGATTTTGATAAATATTTTGCTAATGTCCTCATCTACAATATTCTCTTGATCTATCAGTCTACTAACAGTCAAAAATTTAAGTGAGGTTAAATGGCCTGTTCTTTATAGAAAAAGGTAGTGCTTCTCCTTGTAATGACACTTTGTATAGCAAGCACATCATCTTTGTAAGGTTACTTCTGAGCACTTATTTTCTCTACCTCTAACAAGCATTCTTGGTATCTATATTAAAATTCACTTCTTAAAAATGTTGGCAGATGGTTGGCAGAACAACCAGTGCTAAGAATTATAACATGAAGAACAGCCCAACTTACCACCAATGACTCCGACACAGAAGTACAGCTCTTTCACGGTGTTACAAAATGAGGCAGCAATCAAACCACATCCTGATAGGCAGCCACCAATCATCATCACTGGCCGGCTACCATACTTGTTTACCAGGATACTGCTAATGGGACCTGGGGAAAAAAGCAATGTAATGAGCTCAGAAGCCAACATTGAAGGCATTTAAGGTAATGAGAAAGGTAATGTTCCCTCTCCCCAAGATAATCATTCTTTGGAATGCCCTTTTCCTAACCTCCAATGAAGGAATATGTCCACTCTGAAAAGGTTTTGACAGGGTCTGTCTCTGGTTTAGATCACTGAGAAGGAAAAACAATTAGGGCCTCTTCCTAAGGTCCAAAGCATGTCAGTGTTCAGAGTGTGGCACAGAAACATCCAAACTAAAATGTTGTGACAACATAAAAAGGATACACCATTTAAAAACAACACATGCCACTAACTGAAACAAGGCTCATTAGGGACAATTTGTTCATGAGGGTCATTAGCTAAGGAGAAGGAGGGACATCAAGCAGTTTTAAAAAAGGTCGTAATTTCCAGATTTTTTATAATATGCTGGTCCCTTCACCTCACTGACAGGGTAAATACAAAGAAGGAACTGTTTCCCAGAGGAAAGTTTTGTGTGCAATTAGTCCACTGACATAAGCTGCTTTTGATGCAAAATGCAAATGGATTTTTAGCTTTCTGCCAGTCCAGTCATAAACTCAGTAGTGTTATAGACACATACAAGTAACTACATGGGAAGATCTACCTCTAGGTCATATTAGTCTAACTCAAAAATTAAGCAATACATTTCCCAAGAATAACTACATTTACATTCTAGGGAAAAAATATTTTTAGCAAGTGTTGGAATACTGGGATGCACAGAGCAACACTCTGTGTTTTAGAGTTTTAGGCTCTCCTCATCCTTCTTACATAAGGGGAGAAAGCATGACATGGCAACAGAAAGAGCACTAGTCCAGATTAGGAATCAGAAGACCTGCGTGTTAACTGCAGCTTTACCAAAAAGTGGCAGAATTTTGTCAAGAAATGACTTTGGTCTTAGTTTCCTCATCTATCAAACATAGTTAAAAGCTCATTAATTCAGACTGAGCAGTTGGACTATTAGCTCTGACTGCTCTCAGGAGAGACAATCTAAGCGTTACTAGATCTGTTTTTAGCAATCTTAGTAGTTGCTTGGAATTTATGATTCTCAGCTACTTCTTGTAAATATGTAGAAAGGCAGAGTGAAAAAAGCCTTGGACTTAGGGTAAGAAGGCAGAAGTTCTGGGTTTAAATTCTGGCTCTGCCACTAATAAACCATATAACCCTGGGTGCTTTATGAACTGTCATGTACCTATACCAGACAATGCAATATTTATCTTTATACTATTATACTGTCTATTTATGCATCTATTAGTACTCAATTAGATCATAAGTTCCTTAAAGGCAAAGACCAAATATCTAACTTATTCTGTATCCCTCCAGTAGCAACTTATACAGTTCTGAGCTAATGGTAGATACTTAGAAAAGACCGATTTATTCTGCCACCAATTTAGTGCCCTAAGGCTAATTGCCCCACAATTGATAGCCTAAAACGACATATATATCAAAGTACTTTGAGGTAACAGAAGTCAAATCTTGACTAAACCAAAGAGGATCAATTTTAGCAAAACTAACCAATATCCACAGTAGATCCTTACTGAAGTTTGACTACAATACTAAAAGCTGTTGAAATTAAGGATTATATAGTAGTTTGAGTTTTAAACATAAAAGAAAGCTGCCCGATGCCCAGAAGCCATGCAAGCAACCACCTCTGTATTGAAGTCTGTAAATGGCTTTCTTACTAAAAGTGAAAGTAGTGATCTTTTTTTATATCATTCCAGAAAAAGTAAAGGAGGATAAGTAAGCAAAGGTAAGTTTGAGGTCTTGTTAAACTGTCTCATATTCATGAAGCCACAAACACAAAGGAAGATGATTCCATTTTGAAATTGTATGAAAACTTTTATCTGAATGATACTTTTCCATAGAAACTAAAAAGGTCACACCTGAATTTTAACTCTATTAACATCAACAAAAACTAATTTGTATTTAGAATCTGTCTTGAGAAAGCCTGACAGCAGCGACAAGAAGAAATGAGTTACCAGCATGTTCTGATTCAGGACAACAAGCTAAATAATTGCATAGCCTTGATGCTTCCAACTGTAGTTCTCTGGCCAAATATGGCTCTTATATTATATAATTATATAACCTGCAGCTTTTTCAAGATCTCTAATTTCTGTATTAGAATAGTACATCACGTTAGACTTTAGAAGGCACGTGATAGTCCTACAGTTCTTTTGGCAAATGAGAACTGCAAATAAAGCACCAGTCCTAGCTATTTAAATACTGTTTCCAACATGTCATTTATCTAACCAGGAATCTTTTGAAGTATAAATCAGATTCCTCAAGGTCCTCTGGACATGGGTACTCACCTCCTCCATAAGTAACAGCCAACATGATGGAAGATATCCATGAGACTTCACTAGAAGTGGCATTGAAGATGACTTCAATTTCTTTGAAGAATACAGTAATTGATTTGGCAAATGCATAAGAGAAGCCAATAGAGATGAAGGATCCAATAACCACAACCCATCCCCAGCCTCCTTCTGGAGGGGTATATCCTTGGGGACCTCCAACAGCAGGAGCCATCTTAACTGACGATGGATTTCAAAATTCTCTTCAGTTCCAAAGATCTGCAAAAAAAAGAAAGTTAATTTACTACTGTTCAGCAAGTAAGCTCTACCTAATACCTTCTTGCCTAAGTTCTTAGTTGCTATTTAATAATTTATATATTTGGGCATGTAGATAAGGGTAATGTTCACCAGTCAGCTGTAGAGCATAGATATAATAGCCAGCAATATTCTACCAAGTACAATCTTCATGGTTAAGTCAGATAAAAAACAGATTGCTTAGAGTCAAGGTACTCTCCATAAAACTTCTGAATAAATTTAAGGGGAAAAAAGTCACCACATTCCTTTGGAAGTCACAAGCCAACATTCTATTTAATAAACATAACCTTTTTTGTTCTACAATAAACCCTTCCGTCACTCCCCTCCGGTCTAAACAAACTGGCTTATTAGTGGTTCTTAATACATGCCACTCCAAATCCTGTCTCCATGCTTTTATACAGGCTGTCTCTGATGTTTAGAATATTCTGCCTCTTCACCTGTTTCTTAGGATGCCACCTTTCCAAGCAAAGTTCCTCCACCATCTCTTAAAATGGACCCTTCCTAATGCCCTCCCAGTCCTCCCACCCAAATCTCTCTTAAAAACCACTTTCTATATATTGTATATTTACTTGGGCTGTAGAATATAAGCTCCTTGGGGGCAAGGATGATTCCAATTTGTGTCTGTACCCTCAGGTCAGAGACTAGCTTCTGAAGTGTTATTTCCAGACTTGAAGGTTACTTAAATAGATAATTCTGAGTTTAAGTTTCACCAAAATAAAGAGTTCTTGGATTTGAAGTAAAGACTTCTGTGGATTGTTAAGATCAGCGGTTCTCAACCTCTCAATTTGTAGCAATGAGAAGACATAATGCATATCAGGTGTTTACATTCCGAATCATAACTGTAGCAAAATTACAGTTTTGAAGTAGCCACCAAAATAATTTTTTGGTTTGGGGTCACTGCAACATGAGGAACTGTATTGCAGGGTCACGGCATTGAAAGGTTGAGAACCACTGATTTAGATGATGGCAAGAAAAGAGGAGCCAATCGTCTAGCAGTCTCACACAGAGACATTACATAATGCACTACACTTTAGTGCTTTATTTTCCTGTATGTCTGTGGACTCTGAGTCCCTCGATGCCCTATATTTCATTCATTCATTCAAGGGCCTGATATCAAGGGCTGGGGACCGAAAAACAAAGAAATGAAATCATCTCTATTTTTCTGTACTTTTTGTTCCTTCACTCACTCACTCCTTTCACAACATTGAGGTGACGCCTACCACGTGCAGATATGTGCTAAGTTTCTGAGGCAGAGATGGGGCTTCATTTATGCCTGCCCTCTGAGAGCTAACAACATAGAAGGGCCAGCAATAAAAACTTTAGCAATTACTAATGGCCACAAATGGGAATGGAGTAATTTCCACAGCATTAAAAAATTGGGGAGGAGAGTAA
Source organism: Monodelphis domestica (assembly GCF_027887165.1). Taxonomy (NCBI): domain Eukaryota; kingdom Metazoa; phylum Chordata; class Mammalia; order Didelphimorphia; family Didelphidae; genus Monodelphis; species Monodelphis domestica. The sequence continues at coordinate 483,459,263 of NC_077228.1, forward strand.
ATGTGAAATCAGTTCAACAAATATTTTAATTATCTTGTGAGGTAACAATGGCAGACTTACCTTTTTACTCAAGAAGGGTAAAGTTCCCCTTTTGCCTTTGTCTGAATTTCTGAAAAGTTTCCTTTCATGCACTGACTGAGAATATTAATATTCAATCTAGAATGTTTGAGTGCTTACTTCTTTCTAGGTTCTAATGGATCTAGGGGTCTAAGTTGTGTTCTCAGATTCCCCTATCCCCTGAAAAATGGCCACATACTCAGTCTAGTCCTATGCCAGTAATGGTAAATTAAAGATCAGTCTCATTCCTGATTATCCTATTCCTCAAGTTACATAAATCCCCGTTTCACTATTATGTCCAAGGCAGTTAACTTTTAAAGAAGTAAGGCTCTTCTAACCATACATAACAACTCAAACCACAGATCATAGATTTATTTATATTTCATTACTAATGCAGAAATATTTACTTTCTGGAGGCAGGGAGGAAACAAATAAACGAGGAAAATTGTTTTCAACTTTGTTCATCTCAGCCTATATAAATGCAAAAGAGACAGTATTCAGTAAGAAAGCGTGTTTAACTAGCCTCTACATTTCAAAGCCAAAATTGATTTTGAACTCCGGACCACAAGAACTAGAAACAACACTCCATTAAAATTAGGGTCAAGCAACCCCTACCAACTCAAGGTATAGGAGAGGCATTTTAAAACAAGCAAAAGTGAACCTCTATTAGGGAGAGATCTGGCAAAGGCTGGATAGATATTCAAGTTAAGTTAAACTCTGTCAGCAAATCCTGTTTTGGCAAACTTTCATAAATATTTAAGTGCAATTGTGTAATTCCAAAGAAGACAATTTTACAGGACCAAGTTGTGTAATATCACAAGCAATTAAGACAAGTTTACCAGGCCAATCCTGAGATTTACACCCAAAACACAAGAATATTATTATCTCCAGTGTCAAAAGGCTAAGCCACCTCAACCTAGTATGAGGTACATGATCCAGGCTGGCCCATTTGAATGCTGCCCTAAACAAGACACAAAGCTTTCTCTATAGTGGCACTGGTGAAACCTTTAGAGATTCCATGCCCAAACCGCAACTTCAAGTTGCCTATGAGCCCCCCAAGTTACTCCAGACAGTGAAGGGAGGAAGTGTTTACACTGGGCAGCTGGACAGAGGGGTGAGGCATGTAAAAAATGCCCTTGGGTGCTGGGAAGAGGGGAAACAGAGCAGCTCCCCTGGCACCCAGGCCACAGTTTTACCAACATGGCAATAGAGTATTAACTGGCACACAACAATGGCAACTCATATAAGGTATTTGAAGAGGATGCAAAATACTTAATCTCTAATCATCGATTCTATTTCATATAATCTAGTACAACTGGCCTTTCTGGGAGGCTCTTCCCTACTTATGCCTCCTGAATTCCTTGGCTTCCTCCTCCTTCAAGAAGGCTCAGAGCCCAACTGCTACAAGAATCCTGATAAAAAAGACTTTTGATCTGAAGGGGGGGAGTTAAAATGTATAGAATTAAGTATGATATAAAGTAGAATGTAATTAGGTACGAAGAAGAGAGCTAACAAAGTACAACAATATTGATACTTATTAAAATAACAATTATAATCATCTGAAAGGATTGCTAGAGGAAGACTTCATGTAGGGAAGCTGTCCCCAAGTCAAGCCTAGAAGTATATCTTAAGGAGCAGGAACAATTTGCCCAATTGTACAGAGGCAGTAAAGGGGATCAGGGAATAGCAAGTATTCTGGCATGTCCAGAATTTAACACAAAGTACCTACTTTGCACAAGGCAAAAGGGATAGAAAGACAAATGAAAAATTAAATAGTCCTTGAAATCAAAGAGCTTGCTTGTAAAAAGAGTAAAGGACTTACTTGTGCAAAAATATTTACAGCTGCTCTTTTTGTGGTGGCAAAAACCTGGAAATTGAAGGGATGCTCATCAACTGGGGAAATGGCTGAACAAATTGTGGTTTCTGATGGTGATGGAATACTTTTGTGCTGTAAAGATTGAACAGAATCATTTCAGAAGAACCTGGAAAGGCCTATGTGAACTGATGTAGAGTGAAATAAGCAGAACTAGGAAAATGTACACAGTAACAGCAATACTGTGGAATCATCAACTGTGATAGATGTTGATGAGGTACTCTCATCAACATAATGATCTAGCAATTATGAGGGACTTACAACAAAGAATCCTATGTACCTCTAAGGAAGTATTGAGAATCAGAATGAAGATCAAAGCATAAAATTTTTCACTTAGCTTATTTTTTGGGTTTTGGTTTTATCATTATTGTCTTATAAAAAGTTAAAGTTTTATATGATAATATACGTATAACCCAGATCAAATTGCTTGCCAAGACCAGGAGGGGAGAGGAAAGGAAGGGAGTGAGACAATTTGGATTATATAACTTCAGAAAACTTATGTGGAAATTTGTTATTACATGTAATTGGTAATATCTTTATAATTTAAAAAAGCTTACTTGTACCCAAATAAATGCAAAGTAAAAAATAACAACAAAGTAATTCAAGAGGGAAAGTAGGCTAGTAACTTGGGGGTAGGGCTCCCAGCTTCACTTTTAAGAAGTGGAGGGGAGGAATGAATACATTCTAGACATGGGGCAAAAGAATGGAAGCAGAAATGAAATGTCCTAGACAGGGTACAACTAGGAGGCCAGCTTGACTGGAATATGAAGTTCATGAAAAGGAGTAAATTGAAATAAAAATGGAGAGGTAGAGCAAGAGTAAAGAATCATTCATTTAAAATTTTTTTAAAATTTTATCCAGCATGTAATGGGAAACTACAGATGATTTTTAAATCAGTTGTCTAGTGGCCCAGGCCTGCTTCCCACCAGGAAAACTCTATGGGCTGCTGGGTAGAGTCTGTTCTGGAGAAAGGAGATTGGAATCAGGGACACTCACCAGGAGGCTAGACAATAGCACAGGCAAGTAGTCATAAAGCAGGCGAGGAGCAGGAAACAGTGCCAAAGTTCTGTGGGCACAAGGAAGGCTGCCCAGCAAGGGGCTGGGTCAAGATGTGCCACAGGAGCAGGTGAAGCCCAGGGGACCACTAGAGGGCTCACACCTGACCTAGTTCCACGCATTTCCAGGACAGTGAATCAATCAGCAGCTGCTTTTCAGTAAGCCATACCATTTCCCTCCAAGGGACCAGCTCCTTCTCCTTTCTTCTGATTGGCTAGTTCCTCCTGGAACTGCCATTTTAATAAAAAAGCCCATGTCAGCCATGTTCTCAACTTCATTTCTTTGAGAGTTCCATTCCCAGATCTCCAGAGTTCTTTCTCCCATTCTTCAGAAGCTTTCTTACTCCAGAAAATGCCTGTCACAAATCCCTGTGCTTTTTCACCCTAGAAGATCCTGCCCCTATGCTTGCCCCTTCCTTGGAACCTCCATTTTAAGGAAGTGCCCAGGTCAAACCAGTTAATGCGTTCATTCCTCTCCTGGCTCCACTCCAGACTTCACCATTTCAGTTCTCCTCTCCCCTGACCTTCTGTCTTAGAATCAATATGAAGTATCAGTTCTAGGGCAGAAGAGTGGGAAGGGTAAGTAATGGGGGTTAAGTGAATCCTCCAATCACACAGTTAGGAAGTGTTCAAGGCCTTGCCTTCAATCCACTAAGCCACCAGCTGTCCCTTCAGCTTCCTTTTAATCTTGTCTCCCCTAATCACAATGTAGGTGCCCGGAGGGCAGCTACCAATCTTTCTTTTTGTAAGTACAATATTGCCAATGGTTAGCATGCCTAGCATACACAGAGAAGGCCTTCAGTCAATGCTTTTACCAGATTCAGCTTTGTTCCTGTCTTCCTACTTGAGTAGTCATTGAAGTCAAGCAGCAGTGACAAGTAAGTCTACTATGAAAGTGTTATTTCACTTCAACAAAGCAATTCTTTAATCCTAATTGGTTAAAAAATCAATTGGTTATCCTATTCCTCACAGAAACTTAAAAACTTTTCTCAGATCTTTTGGACACTCCCAACTCCATGCTCTAGGTCAGCCTTATACTTTACAGAGAAAATAAGAGGCCATTCCTTCAAAGAAGACTTTAATTGTTAAATGACTACTATGTGCCCGATGTGGGCTGAAGACTAGGGGGGGAAAGACAAGTGGAGGAGCTCCAATTCTAATAGGGAAGGCAATAGGGATATATATAAAGGCATATTCAACCACAAGGTGGGGATGAAAGTGAGGTTGGGAAGAGGCTTGTGGTGTAAGCAGCTGAATGAGATCAGGCAATGCTTCAGACAGAAGCTAGCATCTGATTCAAGTCTAAATCAATCAGCATTGTGTTTCCTATGAACTGAAAAGCTAAAAAGGTTACAGATGTGAGAAAATCCAGGAGCTAGAGAAGCAAGATGGAGAGCATTGAAATGAGCACTATAGGTGAGACAGAGCCTCTATTCCAAAACACATTTTATATATCACAAAGATTTTTCAATATGACCAAGTGGGATTTATACCAGGAATGCAAGGCTGGTTTAATATTAGAAAAACTATCAACATAACTGACCGTATCAATAACCAAACTAATAGAAATCACCTGACTATCTCAATAGATAAAGAAAGAGCCTTCACCAAAACACATTTTACTGAAACTGAAGGCCAAAGTGGTTTTGTTCATGGTCACACAAAAAACCTAGTAACAGGCCCAGAACTAGAACCCTGGCCATCTGACCTTGTATGTTGATTATCCTCTAGAGGTGGAACTGTCAAGGTTTTGCTTTTCTCCTTTAGGTGAAATAAGTCACATAAAAAACATTCTGATTGCAACTTAGGGAGATGCCTACTGTCTTCCTTTAAACATATACATACCATCTCTTGAAGCACTTCAGCTGAGTTATCCAAGAAACTAAAGGTTATATCCAGAGAAGAAAATCTATATTAACCTATGGCTAGGCTTACCCCATTCTCCTTTCTCCAATTTTTGTTAATTGTGATAGGGCCATGTCTTCTCTCCTTTTCTTTCAAAAAACACAGAGCCCAAAACTAGTCTATACTAGTGATTACTTGATTTTGTAAGCACTTTAAGGATTACAAAACAGATAACATACATTCTTGACCTTCACAACCACCCATGATATAAGTAGTACACAGATGAGCAAACTAAGGGAAGCCTTTAGTAATAGCTAACATTAATATGGAGCTCTAGGGCTTCAAGACATTAAATCATTCTAATTCCAGATCCTAGAATTTTGGAAGAATTAAAAATAACTCAAAGGATAATGAGAAGATACATGGTAGACCTAACCTAAGAGCACAGTACCAAAAAATGACTTGCACTTGAAAAATGGCTTCCAATCCTTTACTGAAGTACATTTAAGACCAGAAAAAGAAGGATGATAGTCTATCAAGAAAGGGAGAAAATAGACTGAGTGGCATATTAGTATAATGAATATACTAAAATAAAAAAGGCAGATTCAAAGCATCACATATGCTTATTAGGAATCTTTAAGAAGTATCTTCCACAAAATTAGGTACTGGTAATACAAAGATAAAAGTGAAAGTCCTTGCCCTCAAGGAACTTACATTCTATAAATATAATATGCAAAGTAAATACCAGATATGGTGGAGGTGGGGGTTGGGCACTGTGAAAATCCACCAGTAGAATGTGGAGCCCTGAGTTGAGCTTTGAAGGAAACTAGAGTCTTTGAATGTGAGGAAGGAGTGCCTTTCAGTCATGGAGGACAACCTATGTAAAGGCCAGGACTAAGATATGGAATATGCACAAGGAAAAAGAAGAGTGATGATCTGACTGTACTATAGAGTGGAAGAAAGAGAATTCCATACAATAATGTGGAAAGGCAGGTGAAGGTCTTTAAATTCCAAACAGAGAAATTTGTATTTCTTCCTATAGGCAATGAGCAGTCAAAGGAGTTTATGGAATAGGGGAATAGTGTGGACAAATCTGTATTTTAGGAAATCCCTTTGGCAGCTGGCTGGTTGGAGGATGAACTGCAGTAGGAAGAAGAAGCTCAATTAGGAGAGTCTTATAAGAGTCTAACCAAGAATTCAACTACAGTGGTGCCTATGTAAATAAAGAAGCTGGTTATAAGAGATGTTGTATGGGTATAATCAACAAGACTAGTGATGGGGGGCAGCTGGGTGGCTCAGTGGATTGAGAGTGAGGTCCAGAGACAGGAAGTCCTGGGTTCAAATTTGGCCCCAGACACTTCCCAGCTGTGTGATCTTGGGCGAGTAATCCCCATTGCCTAGCCCTTACACTCTTCTGCCTTGGAGCCAATACACAGTATTGACCCCAAGACGGAAGGTAAGAGTTTAAAAAAAAAAGACTAGTGATGGATTATATGTATGGGGTGAAGAATCCAGGATAAAATGGAGGGGGTGACTCCCTGTGACTGGAAGGACGGTCAGTTTTGGGGAAAAGATGGTTCCATTTTGGCCAGTTTTTCATCTGTATTGAGATGCTTATGAGAAATCCAGTTTAGAAAATCCAATAGGCAGTTGGAGATGTGAGACTGGAACTCGGAAACCTAAGGTTGGATATGGAAAATTAGTGGTCCATTTTTTGCCTTGTATCTCTAGGGCTTTATACAGCTCCTGGCACATAACAGGTATTTAATGAATACTTGTTGACTGACATATAAACAAAGTACTAATAATTTAAGGGAAGGAAAGTTCATTTCCAATAGGGTTGGAACCAGTTATGTTCTAGGTCACAGTGATGGTGAAGCTTTTAGAGATGGAGTCCTGGGCCCTATCCTCCAGAGACCACATGCTGTGTCCTGTCCCCCCCTCACCCCCCCCAAGGGAGGAAGCATACTCCTGTTGGGTTGCTGGGCAGAAGGGTGGGTGATGTGAAAAAATGTCATCAGGTGTGGTGGAGAGGGGGAGGGGAGCAGCTCTGCCCATGTCCCTCTGCCTTTCTAGTAAAGGACTGGGAGGGAGGACACATACCCAGAGAGAGCACTCACTCTGCATGCCATCTTTGGCACCCATACCATAGGTTCGCCATCACTGTTCTAGTAAGTTGATCTGGGCCTTGAAATACTGGTAGGATTTCAAATATAGGTAGAAATAGGGAAGAGGGCATTCCAGTAAAGAAGAGTGTGAGCAAAGACTCAGGCAAGAAAGAAAAAGATTTAGGCAACAGAAAATAGGCCTACACATGGAGTTATGGGGTCTGTTCTGAAGGGCATTAGTTGTTCCAGAGCCTTATCCAGGAGATGAAATATGTTTTAGAGAGGGGGAATTACAGGATCAGAGGTATTAAGAATATTAAACTAACAGGAGTGTAAAAGATGTTTTGGTGTGGGAGACTATTTATTGGCAAGGAGACTAGTTATTATTACCATGTAGCAATAATTGGCACTGATCCTTGGTGAATGAAAATCAAGTCCAACACTTTCACTTTACAAATGACCAAAGGGAGACCCAAAGATGTGTCCAGTAGAGGTAGATTCAAATCCAGAATCTCCAATTGCAAATTTGGTGCCTTTTCATTACATCACACGGTGTTCCTTGGACTTGAAATCCACTAAAAACTCAACTTCAAATTACACCATATTGGAACTAACAGTTCAGCTAAAGAAACTTGTCTTTCTCTCAAAAGGTTAATTTAAGCCCTGGTTTTATAAATAATCAAGTAAACTGATTAACAAGGTTAATTTGTCAATGTAATAAACACAAAGCAAAGCTGTTTGACATTTCAAAATATTTTGGAAAAGCTAATACATACATGATTAAACTTTGAGTTTAATTGCAAACTACTGTGTAGCAATTTAAACAACCATACTTTTTGTATTTAAGTCTTAATCTCATCAAGTTTTTATACTAAGCACTTTTCTATATTCAAAACATCTTTCTTTAAAAACATCAAAATTAGCTTTAAAACCTCTAGTTTATCTAGTAAATTCAGAAAATGGTAAGGAACTGTGTGCTTAAAATAAATTTGGGAAACAACATCTTAAAAGGTACAATAAATAAATAATAAAGACTATATATCTACAATAAATCTAGCTACAATAAATACAACAAAGCTGGCTGCACCTATTTAAAATTCTTAAGACAAAAAATAAGAATCATCATGTCACTGACATAAAACTGCCATTTAAAAAGTCTATACCATCATACAGTTTCATAAAGAATACATATAAGGAGGGGGTAGCTGGATAGCTCAGTGGAATGAGAGCCAGGCCTAGAGATGGGAGGTTCTAAGTTCAAAGCTGGCCTCAGACACTTCCCAGTTGTGTGACCCTGTGCAAGTCACTTAACCCCCATTGCCTAGCCCTTACCACTCTTCTGCCTTGGAGCTGTCAACGTGTATTGACTCCAAGACAGAAGGTAAGGGTTCAAAAAAAGAATACATATAAGGAATTTGAAAGGGATAAAATTTCTACAGTAAAGCCTTTTTTACACCTTATTTACAATATATCTGTGTAAAAGAAGCATAGACACTATTAGTATTCTAACACTTTAAAAGCATATGGATCTGTATGAAAGGGATGTAATCTGTACAAGGCGACTGAACTTTTTCCAACTCTCCAGTTCTACAATTCATGTGAAGAAAGCTAGTCACTTCTCTTCACTTTTTTTCCCCTCCCAGAAAGGAGTTACAAAAGAACCAAGAACTCTGGGAACAGTCTTCATTATATTTTTTGTTGTTGTTGTTTTTCCCTCCTCCACCCAAGTCTAACACAAAGGGCTTCATGCGATGCTTTCCAAAATGATAAGGATGACCTATTTCTGAACTTAAAATTGAGACAGAAGTGTCCAGAATCAGTAAACTTAAAAACTTATTTCTGTACTCTGCAAAATATAGCGCAAAGTTTGAGGTTTACTTGTAAACTTTTAGATCTTTTTGATTAAGTTCTACTCTAAAGAAATACTGTTTTATTGGAGAGTTGCAGCTCTCTTGCCTAGCTTCATAGATTCTAATACCACTCCACCTAAGTTAACTTCTAAGACTTCAAGTTACAGAGGCAAAGTAAAGTGGATTTACAACTTCGTAAGAAGGCAAGCAGAAGTGCTGACCAAGGGAAGAAATTGAGTTTTTTATTATATATAGCAAGACAAAAACCCAAGGACTGTGAAAGTCATTTGTGCTGTTTTGATCATAGTATTAATGATCAGAGACTTAAAAATTCTAATCCTGGCTTTGCTATAAGAAGCTCATGCAAACTGCTTACTATCTTGAAACTCACAGAGAAGCTAAACAATTATACTGTGAAATGATATTTGAAGAAAACTATAGTGTACTATCTAAAATGTTTAAAAGCATTTTAATCTATCCTTCATTAGAGGAACTTCATTATTTTAAATAAAAGCAAAATCTATTCCCTACTTTTGCAGTTAGGTGGCAAAGTGAGGAAGACTCTTCTTCCTGAGTTCAAATCAGGCCTTGGGCACTTACCAGCTGTGTGACCTTGGAGTAGTCACTTAACCCCCATCTATAAAATAAGCTGGATAAGGCACTTAGTATTTTTGCCAAGAAAACCCCAAAAAGGGTCATGAGGACCAGACTTAAAAAAATGATTAAACAACAAAAATCTATTTGCAACTCAAAAATCTAAATTTGTTTCAAAAGTAGATTTGCTATTATCTAAATAACTAAAATTGCCCCATCAAAAATTGGTGACTGTGTTGTTATACGTTAACCTATACAATCTCAAAAGGGATTGATTTTAAGCTACCACCAGTGAGTTCTCAGTAGCTCCTCCATTAACTTGCCAAAGACGTTTGAAGTCAGCATTGTGAGCTAATTGAAAGACTGGCTCAGTGGATTGAGAGCTAGGCTCAGAGAAGGGAGGTCCCGGAGTTCAAATGTAACCTCAAATACTTCCTAGTTATGTGACCCTGGACAAGTCACTTAAACCCCATTGCCTAGCCCTTACCACTCTTACCACTCTTCTGCCTTAGAACCACTATCCAGTAAGGGTTATTTAAAAAAAAAAAAGAGCTATTTCATAGGATCATAGCTTTAGAAATGGGAAGGGTGTTAGAAGGACTTCTGGCACAGATGATGGCTTAAATGAGAAGCAGTCCATCCAAGTCCAACATATCTACTCCAGAATAAACCTAAAACTTCGCACCAGATTTATTAAGGACCAAGAAACTATAGATCTTCTTCCACACCAAGTCAGCCTGAAGCCTATAGGAGCCCTAGAAATGAGGGCCACCAGCAAAGTCAATGCTAGAATATTTTGCTTATCACCTTACACCAGGATTTTCACAACAATCTGCTGGTTTGGGGTGAATGCTGAGGTCAGAAGCAAAACTACAGAGAGTAAGAAGAAAGGAAGTGAAGGCACCTATTGTAGACAGCCTTTTTAAGTTTAGTCACAAAAGAGAAGAGAGAAGTGGGATAATTGCTAATGGCAATAGACAGATCAAGTAAGGATTTTTGGAAGATGGGAAAAACATGGGCTTGTTTTTGGCAATAAAGAAGCAACCAGTAGACAAAGAGAGTGAAGAGAATGGAGATGATAGAGGGAGCAATCTGCTGGAGAAGAACGTGATCATTTGTACATGTATCCCATTTGTCTTAGCAAGAAGGGCCACCTTTTCATGTGAGATAAGGGTGATAGAAGAAATAGTGGCAGAAGGTATCGCAGTGACATAAGAAGAGGGGCAGAGAAGAAGGAATCCTCAGGATATGATCTTAAGCTTTTTACCAAAATGAAGCAATATTTTTTGCTGAAAGGAAAGAAAGCCATGGGAGGGATGAAACGATTTGGAAGAGTCAATGTGGTGAGTGATAATGAGTTAAATGTTTGGAGGACTGCCATGCAGCAGTGAAAGCCCTGTTGAAATTATATAATATAAATTGGTAGTGGATCAAGTCAACATAGAATTACAACACTCTGTAAAAACTGCAAACAGAAACTCAAAGAAAAAATGGATTTTCTACAAGGACTGCATAAACACCTAAAAAAATGAAGAGATTTAAAAATAAATATATTTTAAATTAAAGCTCCGAAAGAACTGAAAGGTGAATAAACAGCTTAGAACAGTGGTTCTCAACCTTTTTAATGCTGTGACCCTACAATACAGTTCCTCATGTTGCAGTGACCCCAAACCAAAAAATTATTTTGGTGGCTACTTCAAAACTGTAATTTTACTACAGTTATGATTCGGAATGTAAATACCTGATATGCATTATGTAGTCTCATTGCTACAAATTGAGAGGCTGAGAACCATTGGCTTAGAAGAAGTGGTAAAATTTGCCATGAATTAAAACTAGAATAGACCAAAGAGATATCAATGATCCTATGAAACAGCAAGAAATAATGAGTATGATTAAAATATAAAATAGAAGAAAATTATGATAACTGATATTTAAAACCACCAAACTAGAAAACTGATCAAGGAGAAATAATTTTAATTTCTTAAAAAACATGAAAAATAAAATACTCTATATCAAGAGATCTAAATAAAAACCACAGAGGTCTGTCAGAACTAGAGGGCAAAGTGAAGCTAGCTAGGTGAGTTCACTGGTCACATTCTGAAAACTCTCAGGAACTTCATATCCAAAATCCTCATGTCAAAGGGGGGAAAAATAGTACATTCAGAAAGAAGCTGTTCAAATACCAAGGGGCTATAGTCAGGATCACTACAAGTAAGTGTAGATCGGTATACTGGCTTACAACCAAAAATAACTGAAATGCTTAAAAACAAGAGTATAGTCCTAAAGGAAAAAAATGATCTTTAATGGAATAGAGGACCTTCAAGCATTTCTGATGAAAAGACCAGAAACCAAGTACAAAAACAAGATTTCAGAGAAACCTAGAAAGGTAAATTTATCTGAACAACTGGAAGGACCTCTCTGGTGAAGCAAAGATAACATTCTTTCAAATATAGGGGGAAAAAACCAAGGGTTTCCTTCAGAAATTTAAATATTTTTTTTAAACCTTTACCTTCCATCTTAATATTAATACTGTGCATTGGTTCCAAAGCAGAAGAGTGGTAAGGGCTAGGCAATGAGGGTCAAGTGACTTGCCCAGGGTCACACAGCTGGGAAGTTTCTGAGGCCAGATTTGAACCTAGGACCTGGTCTCTAGGCCTGGTTTTCAATCCACTAAGCCACCCAGCTGCCCCCAGAAATTTAACATTTTTGAGAGTAAATGAGGAAGTCAATAATTTTTTTAAAGATGGGGATTAGGAAAAAAGAAGAGACTCTTGAATTCATTGAGTCCAAACCTCTTATTTTACAGATGAAGAAAAGAAAACAAAACAAACCTGACATTTGGGTTAAGTAATTGCCCCAAATTTCAAGGTACAAGCAGACCCAAAACTAGATCTTGGATCCCTGGACTACTCCCAAAGCAGAGTACTTTTTTTACTACACTAAAACAATGAATGAAGTTCAGGAAATGAAAACAGGGTTTCATGAGGTTATCAGGGAGCTGAGAAAATCTACCTACAGAAGACTGGACTAGTAAAAAAATCTGCATTGAGCTTGAACATAGGCTCCAACCCCTAACTAGTTATGTGACTGCAATCAAGTCACTTCAATCTAATCACATTTCTTCACCTGTAAAGTGGATCATAAATAACACAGTTAGAACAGTAAAGAACAGTAGAGGTCAACAAGCCCAAACTTCTTATTTTGAATATGAGAAACCTGAGTGAAATGATTTGCTAAATAATAATTCAATTTCACAGAATTATTTTGCAGAATTGTTAAGAAAGGGGGCACTAAATAAAAGTGAGTTATTATAAAGCCTCATAACTCATTCATGTCTAATCTCTCCCTCTCTATTAGCTTCCTGACATTTTTATACTTTCAATTCTTTTCAAATCTAAAACTTTCCCTCAACTTTTTTTACCCTATCTGGGAATTATCTCACCTCCTCACTTCAAGGGTCAAACTTCTTGAAAAAAATTACTAACTCTATCACTCTCAATTCCTCAAACTCCTTCAAACCTCTTGCAATTACATTTCCCTACCTTTCTAATCTTAACCTCTCTCCAACACTCAAACCACAGAATTTCTATGATGCCTGCCAAAATTAACTTTATAACCCAATCATAATCTTTCCTGTCTCTCTTCACCTAAAGCTATGCTAATCTTTCTTCTACCAACCTTCCTCTACAAATTTCCAACCATTCTACAAAGTTTCACTCAAAGGCAACTTACTCCAGAAAGCTTTCCTCCCTTTTCTTATTTCTCTACAAACACATCCTCTGAATGACTTTTCCTCTCTTTTTCTTCATAAGGACCCCAAATATATGCCTCTTTTTTTTGGCTTTTCTTCAGGGCAAACATCCCCAGTTTCCTCAACTGATCTTCCTAAAGCATGATAGAAAGGACCTTTACCACTTTTCCTTTAGTAGTTGAATTCTTCTCAAGTACTCTTCATGCTAATGTGGTATCCAGAACAGAACCCATTCCAGATACTGTCTGTTTGTTATTTAAATGAATCACTCCCAGGGAGCTGCTGGGTGGCTCAGTGGATTGAGAGCCAGGCTTAGAGATGGAAGGTAAGGGCTCAAAAGAAATAAATGAATCAACAAATAAATAAATGAATCATTCTCCACCCCCCACTTAAAAATCCTCTAGTTTAATTTGCTAGACTTTTCATTATTTTCAAAGTTTCATGGAGTCCCAAACATCCTGTAATATACACTCATACCTCATTTTAAAATGATTGTTTGATTTTTTCAATTACATTTAGAAACAAATTTAAACAATTATTACCTGATCTTTTGCAATTCAGATTCTCTCTCCTTCCCAACCCTCCCCCAGGGGGTAAAGAGTCTAATATAGATTAGACCAGTACTATCACAGAACAAACATTATTTCCACATTCCTTATGGAATCAATCACACAAGAAAAAAACTTATGAAGGAAGTAAAAAAATAGAATGCTTTTATCTGCAATCAGATTCTCAATAGTTTCCCTCTTTGGCTATCGATAGCATTTTTCATAATGAGCCTTTCGGGGAACCTTGCATTGATAATTTAGTCCTTCACAGTTCATCATCATACTATATATCTTTTACTGTATACAGGGTTCTCCTGGTTCTGTACACTTTGCATCAGTTCATAGAAGTCTTCTCAAGGTTTTCTGAATTCATCCTGTTCAGTTTTTTATGAAGCAGCAGTATTCCATTACAACCATAACCACAAATTTGTTTAGCCATTCCTCAATTGATGGATATCTTCTCGGTTTCCAATTCTTTGCCACTACAAAAAGCTGCTATAAATAATTTTCTATGAGTAGGCCCTTTTCCTCTATCTTTGATTTCTTTGGGTTACAGACCCAAATGATATTGCCGGGTCAAAGGGCATGCAATTTTATGGCCCTTTGGGCACGGTTCCAGATTGCACTCCAGAATGGTTGTATCATTTTGTATAGACAGCATTCTCAACCACAAACTGAACATTTGCCCATATAAGGGCACTCACAATACATATCTGTTGATGGCTTACTGTGGCACAAAACACAGGAAACAAAGTATCTGGTTGCCTTAATTTTTAATTCAACCTAGATATTTAGGGCCCTATTCAGTTTAATTCCTAAATTACATGTTAAAGGCCAAGGGGTACTTTATATTATTCACTGGTAGATCCCTGGGTTCTTCCAACACCCAAGAATGTTAAGTTTTAGAATAGAATTTTTCCAAAGAATTGTGCACTTCTTCTAGGCTTCTTCTGTCCATTTTCTTCTCTGTCCAGATTTTATCTCATTATATCCACCACAGTCATGTACACACAGTTTTAAGTGCATTGCAAAATGTTATTACAGTGTCAACTATAGCTTTCTAAGTCTTAATTGTTAATTTGACTATTAAAATCTGCCACGCTGCATACTATGTTTATACAAGATTGTTAAAACATTTTCATTTTAAAAATTTAAGTTAAAATTGTATTTGGCTAAAAATGCCTTTTTGTGGAGTGTATCCTTTTTCAGAATTTAAGCCTCAAGTTTCTTCATTTGTGAAACCAAGAGGTTACAAGTTAGATGACCTTTTAGGTGCTATTAATGTAAAGATACAAAGAAGTATAGATATTGTTAAGGTAGTGTACGCAGATAGAAAGGTCTTATTTGTTTATCTTGATTGATATGAAATACTAAAACTGTTCCAAATTGTTATCACTCCTTCTGAATGTCCACAGGACTAAAGGGATCCCTTTCCAGGTGCTTTTTAAAAAAATCCAATTCAGTCCCAGCATTAACAAGGAAGGAAGATGGGGTGGTGGGAGAAAATATGCCTCAATCTGCACTGAATCTAACAGCTCTCTATCTGAAAGTAAATAGCATGGTGAATCATGAGTCCTGTGAAAATTTGGTCACTGTGGTGATCAAAGTTTTTATCTTTCATAATTACTGTTAAAAATATTATTTTTATTATATAAATTGTTCTCCAGGTTATACTCCCTTCACTTTCCATAAGTTTATACAAATCTTCCCAGGTTTTTCTGAAACTATGCCTGTCATCATTTCAGAATAGTATTCTATAACATTCATATATCATAACTTATTCAGCCATTCTTCAAGTGATAGGCATCCTCTCAAATCCCCAATCCTTCATAACCACAAAAAATGAGCCCCATAAATATTTGTGCACATATCTGGGCTCTTTCTCTTTCTTTGGTTTCTTTAGGGTATAGACCTGGAAAAGGTATTGCGAGGTCAAAGAGTCCATAGTTTAATAGCTTTTCAGGCATAGCTCCAAATTGCCTTCCAGAATGGTTGGTCCAGTTCACAGTTCTAGCATCAATGCATTAAAGTACTGTTTTTCTCATAATCCGTTCTCTAGCATGTCATGTTCCTTTTTTGTCACACTTAGACAATTTGAAAGGCAGGACACCCCTAGAGTTGATTTGAATGTGTCTGCTACTGACTTGGAGCAATTTTTCACATGGCTAGTGGTAGCTTGAATTTCTTCCCCTGGAAACTACCTACTCATAAGCTTTGTCCATCCACCTATCAACTAAAGTTTCTTTATAAGTTTGACCCACTTATTAGAAATGAGATAGAAATGATCAAAGAAACTTGCTTCAAAGATGCTTCCTTCTCCCCCAAATGACTGCTCCTCCTCAGATTTTAGCTTCATTAGGTGTTTATACAAAAACTTTTTATGTAATCACTATCCATTTATGTAACCACTATCCACTATGAAATTGTTTGGTCACGAATTTCTTCCTTGCCCTAGAACCTGATGGGTTAACTCTCCCACTCTTCCACTAATTGCTTATGATGTCAGCCTTTATGTCTAAATTGGTTTGGACTTTATTTTGGTATGTTGTGTGAGATGTTTTATATCTAGTTTCTGCCAAACTACTTTCAAATATTCCCAACAGTTTTTGTCAAATGAGTTCTTGTCCCAATAGTTGAGATGTCTGGATTTATCAAACACTAGGTTACTGTGCTCACTTGCTTCTATATAATATTTATAGTTTGTTCTACTAATCTGATCAACCTCTATGTCTTACCCAAGGTCAATGTTTTGACAATTACAACTGTGTGGTAAACCTTGAGAGTTGGTACCTTAAGTCCACTAGGTGTACCTCTTTATACTTCTCTTGAATCCACATTTTCTACTCAGCTGAGGTCTTTTCATTAGAAATTCTTGGAAGTCCTCTATTTGGTTAAGGATCCAATTTTTCTCCTGTAGGATTATATCCAATTTTGCTACATAAGTAAATCTTGGTTGAAAGTCTAAATCTTTTGCCATCTTTGAAATATGAACATCATATTTCAATCTCTCTAATTCTTTTGTCATTTTGTTCTGCTCTTACTTGGTCAAAGCTGCATTTTACTTTGAAGCATTGCTTGTGTATGTTTCCAAGTCATACTTTTTTGCATGTCTTAAAATATCTTTATGGCAAGATTCTTTTTATTTATTCACACTTCCAATTTACTACACTTTGATTTTTATGCTAGTGCTGAGCTCTGAAAATTGGTGGGGAAGCATAATCTGAGCTTCTGTCCTCATGTCATTTTCCTGCTTTTATAGCTCAGGCTGTACCTTACCCAGATTTGGGTTGGTCAGCTTTGTCCTTGGCTAGAAATTTCAATGAATTGCTGTTGGACTCAGGTTTATTAGCCTCCAGGTTGACTCTTCAAGTGGGAAGTGACTAAAATTACCCTGGTCATTCCACTGCAGGCATTATGTCCTAGGTCCATGATGGTGAACCTATGGAATGCATGCCAAAGATGGCACACAGAGATAGATCTATGGGCACACACTGCCCGCCACAGTTGGTTACTAGAAAGGCAGAAAGACTCCACAGGGTTTCCTCCTTTCCTCTCTCCTTTGTGCTTCCCAGTCCCTCTGCCCAGAAGCCCAATCGAAATGCTTACTCCCTCCCCTGAGCAGGGTACTGGGTCCACTCCCCTCCCTTTCTCCCTCCCTTCCCTGTCTGGGGGGTAAGGCAGAGAGCTGGGGAGAGGGGCAGGGAACAGCAGTCTCTAAAAGGTTTGCCATCACCATCCTAGGCCAATTGTTAAAATCAAGCTGTTGCTCTGCTCCTGGAATCAAAGTCACACTTCTACTATTTGTTTTTTGCCCAGTAGACTAGGGCCAACACTTGGGCTCATTCCTCTCTGCTCTGGATCATAGATCCAAAGCTGGGTAAAGGGTGACAGACCTGTTAAATAGCACCCATTCCAGGGTTTAGTGCTTAAAGAGATCCTCTGGGCCCTGAAATGCTCTCTACTGTGGTTCCCTGAGATAGACTTTGTCCCTAGTGCTGTATGGACCTCTCTCTATCTCTTCTAGTCATCCTGACCTATCATAACAACTCACTGTGACTTTTTCTTGGATTTCCCAATCAGAATGTTGCTTGGTGCATTAAGGTCTTTGTCAAGGAGGTATGCTGGGCAAGCTTAGGCTATATAAAACTTCATTTCCACTATCTTGACTCTGCTCTATATTTTGTTTCTTCTGGATAGTCCATATTTCTTTCAATTAGTTTCAGAGAGATCTTAAACCTTTAGTTGTTCTTTGGGTGACTAGGAAAGTAAATTCCTTACCTCTACAGGTCCTAAATAAACTCCTTTTGGTTCCAATTTAGCATCAGCATAGCTGCCGCCTCTAATCACCAATTTGGCAGATGCTGACAATTATTTTTAAACCCTTACCTTTCATCTTAGAATCAATATTATGTATTGCTTCCAAGGCAGAAGAGCAGTAAGGGCTAGGCAATGGGGGTTAAGTGATTTGCCCAGGGTCACACAACTAGGGAGTGTCTGACGCCAAATTTGAACCAAGGATCTCTCATCTCTGGGCCTGATTCTCAATCCACCCAACTGCCCCCCAAACTATTTTTTAATGGAAAAAAATATGGGGGAGTTTTAGTGGATTGCAAGATCCATAGATGTCAACAATGCTACACAGTGACCTAAAAAGTAAACTGTATCTTAGGCTTCATTAACAGATGGTGTCCAGAATGAAGAAACTCTGCTTTGGTGAGATAGCATCTAAAATAATATATATTCAATTTTTGGCGCTGCAAATTTAAAGAGAAAGATAAATTAAAAGTATATCTAAAAAGTGGTGACCAGAATGGTGAAGTGACTAGAACTGTACCATAAGAAAACTGATATAAAAACAAATGGTGGATGTTTAGCCTAGAAGAGAAGACTTAGGGCCATCATGATGAAGGGTTAAGACTTGCTCTTGAAGGTAGAATTAGGAGTAATGGGCAGAATTTTAAGAGAAACAGATTTTCCATTGGTTTTAAAGGAAAAAAAAAGACAAATTAAAACTGCTTAAAACTAGATTACGCTGCTTCAGGACATAATGAGTTTCAATTATTGAGAATCTTTAATCAGAAGCTGACTGATGCTTTCAGGATTGTTATAGAGAAAAGGTATGTTCATGTTATGAGTTGAACTAGATGATCTCTGCAGTGTTTTCCAACTCCGTTAACTCTTCTCGTTCTAGGAATCTTGCTTTTTCTGTACTTTGTTTTTTGGCCAAAGAGCACTTTGAAAATTCATGTTGATTTGATGGGATAACCTAAACCCTCAGAACAGCACATGCTGGAGAGATTATGTTCAGTTCTTTGTCTCCATAATCAAGA
Source organism: Monodelphis domestica (assembly GCF_027887165.1). Classification (NCBI taxonomy): domain Eukaryota; kingdom Metazoa; phylum Chordata; class Mammalia; order Didelphimorphia; family Didelphidae; genus Monodelphis; species Monodelphis domestica. The sequence continues at coordinate 483,478,274 of NC_077228.1, forward strand.
CCCTTTCCTGGTTTTAGTTACTTTACCATTTTATGTCTTTGCTTTTCTTTTGTCAAAATTTATCTTTTACCTTTTCTATATCTCGCCCCTTAACTGCCCCCACAAGACACTATTAATACTATAAGCTAATATATCAAGGAAAGCTCTGAATTGAAGTATCTGAAGAGGCACAATGACTGACAAATGATACACGTATGAACATTGATTCTGTACTCTGGATATGTAGATAGGATTTTCCTGATATCTAGTTTGAAGTCAATTCACCATGTATTGAAAAGGTAGAGCTACTTCTTACAACAATAAGTAGAACCCAGTCCAATTAGCCAGGCAAACTGCTAGAAAACCAGAAAGATAATACTCAGTCGCTTCCATCCTCCTCCTCAAATAGAATTCCACAAGTAACCGTGATATACTCAAAAGAATTTTAAAATTAAAGAAGTTAGGAGGGAGGGGCTTATTTAGCACAGTGCCCTGCACATATTAAATGCTAAATAAATACTTGTTGGATTGTTAGGAAACCTTGTTAACAGAAATTTTGATGACAAGCACTTAAGAATCACAAGTTCTTCTGTTCAGAGTTCATTTAACTGTCCCCATCCCTCCCCTTGAACTAATATCAATGTAGTTTCTATCAGAGGCAAAAATAAAATATGAATAAACTAGTAAGGTAGACAGTTAAAACAAGTAGTTTGTACTTTTTCTAAAAACAAAAACAAAAAACAACAAAACCTTTCTATGAACTCTCTACTCTTCAAAATGTGAGTCACACAGATTTCCATTTACTTTTTCAAATGTTAATGAAAAAACTTGAACCAAAAAACAAAACACATGACCTTTTATTATTATTAGATAACTTGAAAATAAATTTTTGAGAGTCCATGGAAAAAATGTATATATATATGTATGTATTTTTAAACCCATACCTTCTCTCTTCGAATTGACATTGCGTATTGATTTCAAAGCAGAAGAGCAGTAAGGGCTTGGCGATGGGGTTAAGTAACTTGCCCAGGGTCACCTGAGTTTAATTTGAACCCAGGACATCCTGTCTCAAGGACTAGCTCTTAATCCATGGAGCCACCTAGGTGCTCCCAATATATTTTAGAATGCTTATCTAGAAGAAAGTTATGCAGGATTTCAATACATTAATAAGGTTTTTTGTTTGTTTGTTTGTTTTTTACTTCCCTGGCCAGATAAATCAGTAAAACATAAAAACAAAGTATTTTAAGTCAGTAAAAATAAGAACAAAGTATAGCAATGGAATCTAAGTTACTAACTACAAGGCTCTTATTCCAAGACTAAAAAAATAATTTGATTTCTTAATTATAGAATTTACTATTAAAGTAACTGTGAACTGATCTGACATGTCCTTTGCTACTAGATTTCAAGAATGATTTGAGTGATAGATTGTGTTCATGATCCAAGAAGAACCTGGTTAACTATAAGTACAGAAGAGCTCACTGCCAGGAATTTTGCTACTAATGTTTAATTATGGGCCAGAGGAAACCTCTGAAAACAGATTTTTAAAATAAAATGAGTGATAACTAGGGGTAGCTAGGTAGCACTGTGGATAGAGTACCAGGCCTAGAGTCAGAAGGTACTGGATTCAAATTTGACCTCAGATACTTCCTAGCTGTGTGACCCTGGGAAAATCACTTGACCCTCACTGCCTAGTCCTCATCACTCTTCTGCCTTAGAATACTTAGTATGGATTCTAAGACAGAAGGTAAGGGTTTAAAAGATCCATATCTATATCAATATAACCAGAAAATTACCAGGGTAGGAAAAAAAATTAAATCACCAGTAATTCTGTAAACTCCAAAGAATTATCAACTACATAATCTCCAGGAAGCTATAATCTTCTGCTGTAATGCCCATCCTGTATATTTTGACACAAAATGTCTTTTAATGTCCCCCTCCCTTTACCACATGATGACTAAAAGCACAGTAGATAAAGGGATGGACTTGGATCTTGAATTCTGCCTTGAATTCTACCCATTTATTCTCTGGGTAATCCTGGCAAGTCATTTAATGACTCTCAGCTTTGGCTGTCTCATCTGTAAAATGGGGACAACACTGACCTCTATATTTCAGAGGGGTGTTGTAAGGATCACCTGAGATTACAAAATTACAAGTCCTTACTAGTACAATAAAAGGAAAAAAGGCACAACAATATAGGAACTGATTTCTGCACAAGTCAAAGTCAAATGTACTGAGATTTTAGGATAATGAAGATTAATGCCAAACCAAGGGCGGGGTGGGTGGGAGGAACCTAAAGTTATTCAAAAATTTCATTGGTTTAGAAATTGACAGGGCCAGAGCATTCAAGAATGAAGTCCCCAAACCATCTCTAAATAAAAGACAAGGGTAATATTGGAGAACATTTATTTGGGTGAAATGTTAAAGTGGGAAGAGGCACAAGTGATTTTATCAGGTGTATTCTATCTAAAGAATACCTGGACAAAAAAAGGAAACAGATGAGTAACTTGGGAAACTAATTATAAGATGGTAGTAACTAGAGATCTGAATTATTCACACCAGCTTGAACTGTCCCAGGTCAAAAGCAAAGTAGCTAATATCTTGACTTGCCCTAAAGATAGTTTTATTTTTTAAATAGCAGAGGAATCCACAAGGAGAAATTATATTTTGCATTTGATGCTTATGAACAGAGAATCGGTTGCTGATAGTATCAGGAAATGATGGAAACTTTCAAGACAAAGTGCATATTTCCATCTAGTTTGTGACAGGACAGGAAAGGTAGGTGTAGTTTGTCATAAACCCAAGATTTTAAGAAAGCAGATTTCAAAGAGTTCAGAGGAAGGACAGCTAGAAATAGAACACATTTCCAAAGGGAGACGTTAGCCAGGAACTATGGGAAATTCAAGAATAAAAGTCTGAAAACAGAGGAAATAATTCCAATGAGGAAAAAAATGGGAATTATTTGAAGGGACCAATGTAGATCCAGAGAACAACAACCAACTTTTTTACAAAGAAATAAGTAGAAAATGGAAGCAAGGCCAGGAAATAAAGAGTATGAATATAAAAGTAAGGTATGGTCTTATAAAAATATTATTGGAACCATCTGAGACTGATGAGCCAATACTAAAAATAACAAAAAGGTTCTGTATGTGTTTAAGGTATAATGGAAGAAGAAGGGGAACCAAAGAAGGGAATCTTTGTATCTCAAGTCAGTAGACATTTGACTTAACTTGCAGGGAAGCTGTAGCCAGCAAAAAGCTAGAATATAAATGGATTTCTAAAATCTTATAAAGAATGATAAACAATTAAAAGTGGTATCATCTTATAAAGTGCAGGTAGGAGATACAGTGGATAGTGCTGGGCCTAGAATCAGGAAAACCTGAGTTCAAATCTAGCCTCACTTACTAGTTGTATAGCCCTGGGCAAATCAGTTAAGTCTGGAAAATGAGTTGGAGGAGGAAATGATAAACCACCACTCCAGTATCTTTGCCAAGAAAGTCCCCAAATGGGTCATTAAGTTGGGCATGACTAAAAACAACTAAACAAACAACAATTATGAAGTAGAGAAGTAGCTGAATTGAAGACTGAACAAAATCATCAAGGATATATTCAAGGATGCAAACAAATAAAGGACAAAAATAGAGGAAAAATAGAAAAGATATGTAAAAATTATTACAAGAAACTGTTTTTTCCATCAAGAACAGTAAAATCATTCGTAGCTCAGGAGTTTGGATGGAAAGTGGCAGCCCACACAAAGATAACTTCAACAAACATTGCTACTTACAACTGGAGGAGAATAGTTGCTAGCAGGCCAGTCTCAGTGTGTGATCCCCATGCCAGCTGTATGTATCCAGCAGCAGGCAGGACACAAGGGTTGGAGTTAGAGCTGATATCCATGCTCCAGCTGAAAGCCTAATGCTCTTCAGGGCTCAAACACTGTCTCATTTGAGACAAAGCCAATGAGACCAATGGGGGACTTGCCCTATTATCTATAGGAGGAGCCTAGTGAAAGTGCTCTCTAAATTGCCTAACTGGGAGTGGGGAAATATGGAGCAGGAAGTGGAAGAATTAACCACAAGAAGCTGAAAAGGGCTAAAGCATCTAGTCTCTGAGTTTGCTAGCCTTGACCTACTTGCCTCTAGAGACTGCAACCATACCAGTCAAACCAACCTTCACGGGTCAACATCATCCCACTTGGGACTGCAACATCACAAGCAAAAAGTAGAAATAGTGTAAAAGAGCAAATGCAGGAAAAACAGCTGGGACTGGATCAGATATCAACAGAGGAGATCCATGCTGGAGGAAATAAAATGGTGAGGACGACACTGAGGGTCAAGGTTATAAGAGAGCTAAAGGAAGGAAACCACCAAAGGAATGGGAATGGGAGAAAAATTCCTAAAATAATTGTTACCCCAACAAAGGACAGCCAAGAAAACACCAGCAATCACCATCCTGTTTGCTCTCCCTTCCATACAAAATCTTTGAGGGTCATCTAATCCATCACTAAATAAGAGCATTCCCCCCCCCCCCCTTACCCCTACTTTCAGACTTAGAATCAATACTGTGTATTGGTTCTAAGGCAGAAGAATGGTAAGGGCTAGGCAATGGGGGTTAAGTGACTTGCCCAGGGTCACACAGCTGGGAAGTGTCTGAGGTCATATTTGAACCTAGGACCTCCTAACTCTAGAACTGACTTTCTATTCATTGAGTCACCTAGCTGTCCCCAGAACATTCTTAATGAAGTATTAGGTTTTCACATACAACACTATGTAAGAACATAAGATTCCACTGTACTTAATGTTTGTAAACTCGGCATATATGGCAGGGAGATTTGTGCTGGTTACACACTGTGATAGGGAATATCTAACATATTCCAGGCCAAGGAAGGATTCCATGTTAATGGAGAGATCCTCCAAATGTTACTTTTATTCAGATGGCATTGTACCTATTTTGTCAAGTCTCAAAGGTATTGCAAAACCTCCTAGAAAAGATATGTAATAACCCACAGGAACTTGGTTTGTCTGTCTACACAGAAAAAAACCAAATGGTTGAAGAATGTCAACTGCCCAGATTTTGGCATGCATTTGAATGTACGCCCCCTAAAGTAGAGGTCCTTGGGGTCCAATTTTGAAAACTATTCCAATGTAATTGGTTTCCTCTGTAATCTTCTATGCATTTAGAAACAGTCTTTGAGATAGGGGCCCACAGGCTTAGTTAGACACAAACAAGCTTAGGAAGGAAGGGCATTGACAAGAATCTAGGAGGACAACCTTAGTGGTTCTTAAGAGTCTTCAGTTCATGTATGTGCACTTCAGTTGAAACTGGGTATGTTTAACCTAATGACCACTTATGAGAGAGATGCTGTCTTCAAGTATTTGAAGAGTGCTTGAAGAGCAAGCATGCAGACAAGGGATTAAATTTGTTCTGTCTGGCCCCAGAGGGCAGAATTTGGAGCAATGTGTGGAAGCTACAACTTGGCTTAACTTCAATTAAAAATTTTGCTAACTATTAGGGCTATCCCAAAGTGGAATGGGTTGCCTTAAATAGTGAGTTATTCCTCATTAAAGGTATGCATACTGAAGCTGAATTAACATATATTGAGTGTGTTATGGTAGGCATTCCTTTGTGGTAATGGGTTGGAATAGATGACCTCTGGGGTTTCCTCAAATTCTGTGATGTGAAAACATTTCAGCTTTAGATGGTAGCAATGTTCACTGAACAATCTAAAGCTAAGGGGGGGAAAAGCCTGCCCTAATAAACATGGCTAACTTTTGATTATTTAAGCCTCATTATTTATAGGTAGTAAGCTAATATCTTATAACCTCAACTAAAGGTTATCAACCTACAGAAGACTCTAATTTTTAAGTTGGTTACTGGGAATTCTAAATGCCTTGCCACCCCATGGAAATGTTATACTTCTAAGCAGCCCACAAACCAAATTTCTGTACATTTGCAAGAGAAAATATTAAATATATTAGTATTTCAATACTAGTCATTAAAACAGAAAAACATTAAAACTAAATAATAGCTCATCTTCAATGCTGTTTTCTGATTTAAAATGAAAAAGTAAAGAGGTAGATGAGGAATTATAAAGCTTCTGAAAGACACTTTGGGTTTTCCCAAGGGTTTTAGAAGTTGACAAAATGTGTTGATTTTCACTTTAACAGTTACCATGTTCCTTTTCTTGGATAAAATTTTATTAGAGCAACTTTTTGTTTGAACAAAGAAAAGGAAAAGGAGAATATTTCTTTCCCCTCTCCAATAAGTAGGTAAGAACTTTGAAGAATCAAGAGTAGATTTTGTTTAAATCCAATTTAGGCAATCTGTGAAAAATGTAAACAATGATAAGGTAAAGGGGGGGCATGTTTACTATAATTCCCCCCAAAGTTGAAGAGATAATGGGCCAGATAATTTCTTACACTGGTCACCAGGTGACACTATTGGCTCCTCCTATCACCATGGCTCAAACCTAACAGAAACATCCTCTCCTCCTCCAGCTTCCCTCTGAAAAGATAGCCTTATTTACTAAGACTAATTGCTTCTCATCTGGGTCCTTAATCTTATTCTGACAGACATCCCTTCATCTGCCTGTAAACATGCTCAGGTATCTCCAATTCTAAAAAGGAGGGAGAAGAAGCAAGAGAGTAAGAGGGAGATGGAGGAAATTTTTATGGATAAATTACCTTTATGATAGACCCCTCTCCCTTAGTCTGACTTCTGTATGGAGCTACAGACCTACATCTCTAACACTTATATATAGCATATTTAAAAATTAGATAGCTCATTTAGGTCTCAAACTCAAACCCCCTAAATTTGCTCCCTTTTCAGAGTTAACTATTTTCATCTATGATACTTACAGTCAGTCTCCAAATTTAAACCTTTGGAATATATCTTGGACTAGTCCCTCTCCCATACAATTAGTTGTCAGATCCTATTCCATCTTGGCATCTCTTGCATTTCTCTGCTCTATTCCCAATACTACTACTTTAGTCTGGACCCATATATTACCACTTCTTTGGACTCTGTATTAGTTTCCTTACAGGTGTTCTTATCTACAATCTGCTCCTTATACCACCAAAAGACAAATCTTAACACATAGAGCTAGTTGCTTTCCCCCCCCCAAAAAATAAAAAAAAAATCTTCCCTAGTATCACTAAATTTGAATCATGCCTTGGTCTATTAGAAGACAGACCTGGGCTCATCAATGTAAATGGAAATTCTGCCATTCCTTTTCATCTTATATTTCTACACATCCTCCAAAAGGAATCACCCAATGCACATTAGGCCATATTAAGGATATCAGTATTCCCACTTGGGAAATTTCTCTTTTCTCCTTTACAGTATGTGAGCATTCCACCTCCTTTTCCAGTTATAAACATAAACAATCTTGATTTTTATGCTACTTCGTGTGCAGAAGTTACTACTATGTGTGACCACTTACACCTACTATGTCTTTCCACTGACCTCTGGTTACGATTTTGATATCTGATATTGGTGTTCTACAATTTGAAGTCATACAGTATTAAAAAGAGAATGCTAGTGTTAATGAGACAGCTTTGCAGAGCAATGAAAGTGATCCATCCCAATGTTCTCCTACTCAACTCTGGTCCTAGATCACTGACTATCAACAATGTTTGTCCAAGATGAATATACCCACCCCCCTTGTTGCACTAAATATGTCAAAATATGATATATGATATATGAAATGATAAATGTCAAAATATGAAATGTAACCAGTAGGTTACACAACTGGAAGGTGTTCATTTCTTTTTATTTGGTTCTGTTATCATTGTTGTCCCAAATGACTAAATTTTAAGTCTCTAAAGGACAAGACTTTACTCTTGTATCCAAGCTTACTGTTATGTATGTATATTCAAATTAATCAACAAGTTTTAAAGAAATGAACTGTGCTACCATCTGGTAATGATACAAAGACTAATGAGAAAATAGTTCCTTGTTGTTAAGCTTAAAAATCAGTAAATAACTGCCATTTAACAAAGCATTTCTAAATTTCTAAAGGCCTTTTCTCAGAACAATTCTGTCAGATTGACCATACTAGTATTATTATTACTCCCATTTTAGAGATGGGGGAAACTGAGGCTCTAAAATGTTAAAGGCCTTACTTTTACTTGCCCAAAATAGGAACAGAAAAACCCATCAATATTATAAGGAAAATTATATGTCCTATAAATCCAATATTATCAAAGAGAAAGCTGTTTGGGAAATTAAAAAACAACTTGTCTCATTTTCTAATGTATTTTATTATTTATTACCTACTTCTTATGATGATGTATTTTTGTCATTCTTCTAGATCTCTGAAAGCTGAGGAATTGCCTGGGCTGATGATCTATGTATCTCCAGCCTTTCTTTCACTTATTCATTTATTATTTGCATTGCTGTATTTTCAAATAGAGAATTTATTTTACATATTGCAGATGAAGGAAGCCAAGTCAGAGGCTGTCCTGCATTATAAGACTGACTTGATCCCTGAAACACCTAAAGTTGACTCTTTATTACAAAACATTTCAATGTCCTAATCTCCATCTCCATTTCTAGGTATGGCACTTGTTTTGTAATCCAGTCAAACTGAGTATTCAGCAACAACATCAATTACAAGAGATAATCTGGCAAAGAGAAAGATGACTGAGGGTTCAGAGGCCCTTTTCTAGGCTATTTCCAGCTTTCTTGGATCCAACCTACCTTTCAAGCTTTATTATATACATTATTATATTTTATTTATAAAATATTTATTTTTTGAGCTTTATTATATACATTACTACCCTTCCCCCAGTCAAATTGGTGCTTGCACTGTCTTTCTGTGTCTGTCTGTCTGTCTCTCTCTCACTCTCTCTGCTCAATAATGTCCAATGAATGGAAGTTGTAGATCGTGATTGTCACTCTTATTTCTGACTCAATAACTATTACCAGCTGATCAACAAGTTTTTTTTTTTTTAAATATCACATAACACCAGTGAGTTATAGAACCAGATTGCTTTGCTATTTCCTAGCATGAATCATTACTTTGTGCAGTGAGTAATGTGCAAAGTTAGTTTTGGAAAGCATTCTTTGGCATGGTGCAGTGGCACAAGCTTATAATTCCTGCTACTGGGGAAGCTGAGGATTGTGGATCACTTGAGCTCTAAAGTTCTGAGCTGAAGGACTAAAGCTAAAGCTGATCAAGAGTCCACACTATGGCAGCCCCAGGAGCAAGGGGCCACCACGTGGCCACAATTGGGTAAAGCAGTCCAGGTCAACAAAACAAAAGACTCCATGCTGATGAACAGGGGAATCAAACCCATGTGGAGCTGCTGTATTTCCCACCAGGATAATATTGGGAGACCAAGTCTCAAAATAACTAAAATAAGTCCATTAATAGAGGCATTTGCTATAAGGAGGCACTAAATTTATATAGTCCTTTTACACAAATAGGATAAGTTTATTTCCCATTTTAAAATGCTGACAATAGAACATCTAAATTTTGCCAACATTACAGAAAGATAAAAATCAATCATTACTTCCTTTATTGGAAGTGTACCTAGAAATTTAGACAAACTATCATTTAATTTTCTTGGAAGTAAAAAAAAATACTGTAATTCATTCTCCTTTCCTCTAGAGTAGTTTTCCAGAGCACAAAGAAAGCATAGATATCAATAACAGAGTCCCTAGTCACTGAAATAAAGGAATTCTACTCAAGAAAAGCACCTTGGGGCACTTTCCCTTCACCCTCACAAAGAACACCTCTATAAAATATACTGGGTAAATTAATTTTTCTGGAACTTTCATCCTCCAAAGAAAATTTGTCCTCTTTGGACAAGTAATTCTATTGATAAAACCATCATACTCATCTACAGACCTTCACCAAATTAGTTTCACCCAAGTCTTCCAGAGAAAGCTTTATTTAGTTAGACTGACTTGAAGGAATAAACACAAAATCTAAAGGAAAATGCTTTTCTTCCATTACCGTAGACACTCACCATCTCTTCACTTCAGTACCTCAGAGGAATCATGATTTCACTGGCTATATAGACTAAAGACCCTCCACACCTTTAGCAGCCTCTTCACAAGTTTCTGTGGCCAAAAAATTCATCATGGGTGGGGGTGGGGTGTTTCATGCTTTTGGTAACAAGTCTTTCCAATGACCCATGCTGATGGTCCTCAGAGGGCAGATACAGTCACGGAGACCAGTAGAAGTCCTTCTAGCCTTCAATAAGCCTACTCCACCCCATTCATTCCTGTGGCCCACGTTCATTTTTCTCATCATTTGGTTTTCAAAGTCAGACATAATTAATCTACTATGTAAATCAATGTCCAAGGAATATTTCTTGTAACAAACCTGTACCACTCCCATATGACACTGCAAGTTGAATTTTTCAGTGTTGCATCATAGCCCAGGGCTAACTTCACATAGACAAGAGAAAAAGAAGGGGCTACAAGAGCTGAATGGATTTTAATGAAGTATAAAAAGAGAATGAGGGAAAAGCACCTGCAATTAAATTTTACCTCTAATAATGAGAAACCCTAAGGGATCACGGTTTGGAAAGGATGAGACAAATATTAGCCAGTATATCCTATAATGGAGCAGCTCCAGAAAAGGGCCAATCAGTATTCAGGCCCCAATATTGCTAAGGCTTCTCCCAAGGGCCTTAAAGGCCCCCACAAGGTAATAAAAAATGATAAAAAAAAAGTAAACGGTCTTTACCACTCCCCACCCTACATTTTGCATATCCTCTAAGCACTTTAAACTTTCCAAGACTAAGCAACCTGGCACTTAAACATATTCAAAACAGTTTAAACGGAAAACAAAGGGGTTTAAGGTCTCAATCACACACTAAGGCACATTCAAATACATTTCTAGGCGGTCATAAGGAAAGTTCTGTATATTAAAGGCAGCTAATATTTTCTGAATGAATTTATTTTAGTAACTTAAACAAGAATTTCTTAGTAAGAAAAGCAAACTACTTCAGTCAGGCACCAGAGCTGGGTCAGTTTCCTCATATGGAAAAATCAAGAATTTGGACTGTCCTTTCAGACTGTAAAATTCCATAATTATCTTGATTTATATTCATTAAGACAAAAAGAAATGGATGTTGCTACTCACAAGGCTCTTGTGTTTAAAATAATAAAAATATGTTTTGGGTAGACTTTAAAATGAGCAAAGGGCCTTGCATTTTCTCATTTGAGCCTCATGAATCCTTGAGGTAGTTACTACCAACACCATTATTCCTATTTTAAGATGAGGAAACCAACTCAAAAGGGAAGTAATTTACTTTACTGAGGGTTGTCCACTCTTCTAGTAAGAGGGCAGTAGCAGGTGAACCCAACTCTTCCTGATTCCAAGGTCCAGCACTCTCTCCACTGTTTAGTATTTAGTGGTACTTTGGTTTATCCTCAAATGTCAGGATATTTTCAATCTTCCCTCAGGTATTTGTTATGGTGGTTGAGAAGAGTGGGGAGACAGGATAATCAGAGAAAAACTGTAACTAGATTTTGAAACCTATCAACCTCTTTGATGGCACGTTAAGTTATAGATACTTCAAGTTGAGCTTTAGGTGGATGGTCCCCTTCACAGAACTCCTATTACTAACACTAAAGCAGAAGTTCACTCCACTATTACTAAATCACTGCAAGAGATTCAGGCCTGACTCCAATTATCATTATTCCAAAATTGGGCTACTAAAATGAATATTATTTCTAAAGCAGAAACAATCTTGAACAAAAGGCCATTTGGTGGTGCTTTTGGAGTGGAAATTAAGAGACTGGTGGAACTAAGCACAGAACAACTCCCAAAGAAAGTGGGAATTTACAAAGGTTTCATTTCATTAGCAAACACTGTTTACAGGCATTTTTTGGCAAAGTTTAAAGCAATAACAACCCTCCCCCCCAATGTTTAAACTCATTTCAATAGAAAGGCATTGCAGCCCTAAGGTCTCAAGCCCAATAACAGGTCTCAGTTAGTGGAATCAGGAATCATGTATTTATAAGTTATAATCATGTAAAACACCACAATTTGGAGTAACTAGGTGGCACAGAAGATAGAGGGCCAGGTCTGGAATCAGGAAGATTCATCTTCAAGAGTTCAAATCCAGCCTCAGGCACTTACTAGCTGCATGACCCTGGGCAAGTCACTTAACCTCGTTTGCCTCAGTTTCCTCCTCTGTAAAATGAGCTAGAGAAGTAAATGGCAAACCACTCTAATCTCTGCCTAGAAAACCCCAAATGGAGTCACAAGTTGAACATGAACTCAACAATGAGAATGGTAAAAGGTTTCCAGTGCAAACTGCAAAAATGCAACAGCTTTGAAGACACTTATTGTTCCCATTAATCGGGACCTGGCTCCAATTCTTTGTAGAGGCTGTAAATTCCATTAGATCACCACCGTTCTGTACAGTCTAGGCAGTAGCCATTAGGATCAATTTAAAATTCGTTCCCAGCATGGCCCAGGAAGCTGTGTTCCCTTGAAAGCAATGATGCATGCAAAGCTCGGGTGCTCCGAGTTCAAATCTAGCCTTTGGCCGTTCGTTACCCGAGTGATCTTGGGCTCGAGCTACGGGCCTCAGTTTCCTCCAGAGTAAAAAAGGGAGGAGCCTGACCACCATGCCTCCCCAGTCTCTTCCCGCGCTCTCGAAGTGGAGTGACAAAAAGGCCTTTCTGGCAGTCCCAGGCAGAAGGTTAGGCTCATCCATCATCCCGCCTCGGCCCCACGCTAAGCCCCACTGCTAACGTCGGGGCAGGGAATGCCTGGAAGCCGGACGGGGCGCCACGTGGAGGAGGCCTCTCCAATCGCGGCCAGAAGAAACTAGGAGGGCTAGTACCATTCCGCGTGCCAGTGTGGGAGCACTGGGGGCCTTTCCCTGGGTCCCCACCACTCCACAGGTGCCCGCCCGGGCCGCCTCCCTTTGTGCGAGGGCGGGAAGGCGCCACCCCTTAGACCACCCCCCCTCCCTCACCGGGCCGATTGGCGTCTCGCCGCCCTTCCTTTTACCTCCCTCCTTCCCTCGTTCCTCGCCCAGGCCCCCGCTAGCTCGGGATGCGGGCACGGAGGAAACGCGCGCGCGCGCGGACCGAACAAATGACCGCTTACGAGGCAGCCGCTACCCAACTAACCGTTATGTGCGCGACCGGGAGAGAGAGCGTGGGCGTGAGGGGAGAGCTCGCGATCCGCTGGGCTCCGGCTCGGGTCACGTCACTCCGCCGCTCGCTCACTCCCTCCCTCGGCAGGATTAGCGGCAGCGGCCCCGAGCCCGCGGTGCTCTCTCCCGTCGGAAGCGCCCGCTCAGCTCTGACCACCGCTGCCTCCTGCCACTGGCTTATAATGCACCCGGGGCGGGAGCATGCGCACAGGGGGCGGAGCATGGTCCGCCCCGCCCTCTCCCCGCACCCCTCCCAACACTCACGTCTGCACACAGACACACGAACATGCGGCTCCCCACGACCCGACCACGTGATCCCTACTGGGAAGAGCTGCTCATCAGGGCAACCCCACACGGGTGTCGGACCTCCTCCACGGAGGACACCCATGAGATGGTTACCCGCCCCTGGGGTGGGAGGTGTGCTTAACCTCCCAGTGCCTCCTGTTTCCCACTCCAAGCTTGAAGTCACTTAATGTCTACACTTGCCAGAGCAGGAAATTTCCCCCACTCCGCTGCTCATGACATGGAAAGTTTACACAGATGGATGCTCAGGAATCGTCGAAGAGACACGCTGCGTGGAACACAGGGGTTTGGAAGGATTCTAGGGAAGGCAGTGCACAGCCGTGGAGTGCTTAAGCTAAACGCTAGGGAAGGCAAAGGAGCTCCCTTTTTAAGCAGGAAACTATGTAAATAGGTACTTGCAAGACAGACACAGAGCAGCGTTGGTTGGGTTGTTGCAGTCGGGTCTGATTCCTCAAGACGCCATCTGGTTTTCTTGGCAGAGATACTGGAGTGGTCTGCCCCATCCCAGCTCATTTTACAGATGAGGAAACTGAGGCAAACAGGCTTAAATAACTTGTCCAGTGTCACACAGCTAGTATTTTCCATTTCCTTCTCCAACCTATTTTACAGATGAGGAAACTAAAGCAAACAGGATCAAATGACATGCCCAGGGTCACACAGTAAGCATCTGAGATCAGATTTGAATGCAGGTTTTCCTGATTCCAGGTTGAGCACTGGTATCTACTGTGCCACCTAGCTGCCCCAGATAGAGTAATCTCATGGGAGAAAACCTGATATAGAATTTGGGGCTTGGACTGAGTCCAGAAGCATGCCAGGAAAAAGGCCGGAGGTGAGTATTCCATCCATTAAAAGAGGAAGGAGGACACCCAGTGCAAAATTATGGAAACAGGAGATGGAATAACCTCCGTAAAGAGCAGCAGGAATGATTGTATCTCTGGATCACAGTGTCTGAAAGGGAGAAGGCGAGAAAAGACAAGGATTCAAGTTACAAAGAACTTCCTTACATTGCCAAATACAGCATTTTATATAGTTGATCCTGGAAAACATTTAAAAATAAATATATATGTATATATTTAATCCTGGAGCTAATGGAGTTATTGAAAGGGATGTGGAGGTGACACATGGCCAGATCTACACTTGAGGAAAGTGACTTTGGCACCTAAATTTGGGGAGTGATTTGAGGTAATCCGCAGGCCAATTAGAAGGCTATTTCATTTGTCCAAAAGGGCTATCATGAGGAACTGACCTAGGGTGGCAGCTATGTGAATGAAGAGATGTATAGGAGGTATATTGTAAAGGTAGAAAACAAGATTTGGCAACTGATAAGTTATGAGGGCTGGGAGGAGGAAAGGATGTGGTTAGGGCTAGAAACCTGGGTACCCTGGAAAATACAGTAATGGAAATTTGGAAGAGGAGAAGATCTGAGGGAAAAGATGAGTTCTGTTGGGAATGTGTTGGATAAAAGATGACTTCAAGATATCCAATTCAAGTTGTTCAAAAAGCCTTTGGTGGTTTGAGACTGGAGCTAGGGAGAGAGATGAGGGCTCTCTATACATCTATGAAGTCTGCATCCAGATGACAACTGAACTCAGGTGGAAGGTCCTGGTTTTAAATATGATCTCAGACATTTCTTTGTGATCCTGGGCAAGTCACTTAACCCTCATTGCCTAGCCCTTAGAGCTCATCTGCCTTGGAACAGAGACATAGTATTGATTCTTAGATGGAAGGGTTTAAAAAAAAAGGATAAGTAAATGACAGCATTTATTAAGCACTTATTTTGTGCATCGCACTCTGCTTGCACCAGGTCTCAGGGAACTCACATTCTAACCTGGGGAGACAACATATAAAAGAAAGGTTGGGTGCACCCTAGCTGGAAAGACCTGGAGATGTTAAAGGTTCTGTAGTGGATTAGATGGCTGAGGTCCGTAGATTACAAAAGGAGGTCAGATAACAGTGGTGGAGGACTTCAGGGGCTAGTGACAGGGAAGATGATAAGAGGTGGTGGTCCTTTATCTCATTAGAAGGAACAGTTGTGGACTCCCATCTCAGCCAAGCCCTGTAATCAGTCAAGAGAGCCAGGACAAGAGAAAAGGGCCCCTACTGGCTGCTTGGATGGGTTCTGGGTCTGTTGGAGGAAAGACAGGGAGAAAGGGTGCCTGCTCCTTGGTCTCTTGTAACCTAATTAGATTGAACCAAATGTGCCAGGAGGAGAGCTTGAGCTTGAAGTAGGCACCTCCAAAAAAGGACAGACCTGGGTGCCTGTCTCATTGGCCAACTCTATGTTTTAATATAATCACTAAGATAAACTCCACCAAGTCCAGATACATGAGAAGCATTTTCAGGAAATTGCTGTGGAAGTGAGCACCTTCTGGGATGATTAGTTCCATCCATCCAGCCTCCACCTCCTTCACTCTTTTCTCTGGCACAAACAACACCAGTGAGCCGTAGTAGTTCAAAGGCAAAGCCAATGGATTTCATTTGATAGAGGCTTTGAATGTTATCATTCCTCCATGAAATTATTGCCAAGTGCTTCTGTAGGATGCCCAGGAGAGTTGGCAGAGTGAAATCTGGTTTCTTGAAGATGAGCTGCTGCTGTGTAGATAAACTATGAGGCTATGTAGATAAACTATTGGCTGAGATA